>NW_006239620.1:0-29490 GCF_000226075.1 Solanum tuberosum | reverse complement strand
TTTAAACTCATATATAGCACTATAGTAGTGTATTATATTGATTGAGGTCGGAATACATATTTATATATATATATATAACATGGTATACCTTATTGTTTAGTCAACGACATACATAAGTCAACATAATTTTGTGTATACTTTCATAATGAATTGTCATTATCATCACAATCTCCAATTGCTAGGACCAATATGGAAATTTCATTATGAGATAATCATTTTTTTTTATATTTCATTAACTAATTATCAAGTTCCTTACCTTTTTTATTATGATGGAAAGATAATAAACATTATTCCTTTTTAAGCTAGTAATGGATGGAAACAATTTAAATAAGTCTAGATTTTTTAAATATTAAAGTCAAAGATCCTTAACTATTTCTCACAATATAAATAACACCAACACCATCTCACTTATCACAACAAATATACACATTAACTCTCAAGTATTTCTACTAATATAAACATGGCCATCAAGAGTGTTTCACTTCTTCTTTTTACGCGCCTTATACTTTTCATAGGTATTTTTAATCTACATTAATTAATTTTTTTTATGTTATCTCAAATCATTTTCAATTCTCATATATTTTGGCATTTTAATTTTGGACCTATTATTTTAAAATTTCAATTGTTTTTCATGATAAAAATCTAAATGTCAAATCGATCAAATTTGTATCTTAGATCCATCTTTTTATAATTGTGCATCTATCATCTCGAAATTTTGAATACGTCTCTGTTTGTAGGTTGCAATAATATAGTCGATGCAGAAAATTCTGAATACGTCTGTGTTTGTAGGTTGCAATAATATAGTGTAGGTTGCAATAATATAGTCGATGCAGATGGAAAGTGTTGTTTGGATCACCCAGATATAAGTCCATGTATAGCAGGGAAAGATGATAATCCAGAAAACGATGGCAAATGTTGGAAATTTTGCATTGATTCATGTGAGCGTGGAGGAATTTGTAAAACAGTCGGACAAAAGACTTTATGTCATTGCACATGTTCGTAGTTTAATTTCTACAAAAATTTAAATATGAAAGTTATATTTACATTTATTCATTAAAGGGCATTTTCGTCCTTTTCGATGAATCATAGTGAATGTTTTATTTCTATAAAATATGTTTCTTTTTAATAGTATGAAGTTCAATGAATTTTCTTTTGAAATAAATTTAAATTTATTCCTCTTAAGGTAATTACGATAGGAGTTAGGAATTTAGTCAATAGAATCTGTTCCATTTGTTCCAAAATGAATCTAGTCAATAGAATCAATTCCATTTGTCCCAAAATAATCATTTAACTAAAAAAAGGTCTATTGAATAAGTTACTCTTTCTAAGTGTTCAGTTTCGTATTAATTTATTTGGTATATTTTAACTTGACATAAAATTTAATAATAAAATGAAGAACTTTAAAATTTGTGATCTTTAATATGCCATAATTTTGGTGGATTATAAGAAAGAAAAGGAGTCTGATATACCCCCATTTTACCATTTAGAGCTTATATACTTGTTAAAAAAATGAGTTATATTTATCCTATTATAATACAAATGACTTACATATACCCTTTTTTCTAATAGAAAAAAATAATTAATAATTTATAATTTATTAAAAGAAAACATTTATGTCGGCGTATATTTGATTCTTCTCACACATATTTTCTTTTTGCTTCTTTATAGAAACGTCAATTTGAATTTATTATTTTGATTGTCAATTTTTATTTTTTCACTCGCTTTCTTATAAAATTTATCATCTATGCCCAAGCCTTTTTTTTTACATATACAAAAAATAAATTTCAATATAGCCAACAAAAATATTTTTACATTTTTTTCTTACTTTTTTCTCTTTTATTTTATTTCTCATATTTTAAACTAAAGAATAAAATAAAAAAATAAAATAAGAATAAGAAACTCAAATAATGATAATCTAAGGAGTAAAAAGAAAATCATGTGTGAAAAGGATCAGTTATCTCTCTACATGAATTTTTTATATTAAAAATAAAAAAATAACTTTAAAGCTAATCTTTTCATTTCTGTTAGATAAAGATATACACGAGTCACTTTTGTGACATATGATTATATGTGAGCTATTTTTGTAGCGAAAGATATATAAAAATATCAGAAAAATTAAAATTAAAACATATATCAAGATTAAGAGTATAAGCACATGTAATGGACTAGAGATATTATTTGTTAAATTCAGAACCTAAATGAATACCTCAATTTGATCTGTTCAATACATACAAAATGTACTAACACAAGAAGTTGAAATTTTTTCATTCCCATAATTTAGATCGAATTATATTCAGAGAAGAGTTTAAAATACCCTTAAATTATTGAAATTGGTACAAAAATACCTCTCGTTTACCTTTTAGCCTCCAAATACCTTGAAATTGACCTTTAGGGACCTATAATGCCATTTTCGTGACGAATTAGTTTATCTAATTAATAATTTCATTTATTACGTGATGTTATCTAATTGAATGAAAAATTAAGAAGAACTTTCATAAATAGTCATTATAATAAATTTAATTATGCTTCACAGGCTCCCAGCTATAATTTACATATTTACATAATTATTAGAATATACCCTTTATGATACTTTGTATTTGTGAGTATATGTATACTTGATTGATATAATAAAGGGTGTAATAATCCTCATGGTTATTTTTCGATTTTTGTATATTACGACTGTTTTGCCCTTTTCCATAGTTTTTATGTTGCTATCAAATAAACTTTCATGATGTGCTGTTTTTTCTAAGATACGTGTATACCTTTATCTTGGTACACATATACATAGATATTAGAGCTCCATCTACTTTTTTTAAAAAAAAAACTAATACTACTATATAATATAAATCAACAGAAAGTTTTCATAATATTTATTTGATAGCAACATAAGAAAGTTTATCATAGTGAAAAAAAGGAAAAAAAAATCAATGGAAGCAACAAAAGAGAGGAAAGAGCAAATGGAAAAGAAAGAAGATCCTATGGCCAAAACTAGAGAAATTATTAGAGAAGCTATTATTAGTGATGGTCAAAATTATCCAAACACTAATAATATTATTAAGAAGAAAGAAGGTGTTGAAGAACTTGAAGATGTTTTAGTTTTTTCAAGAACTGTCCAGAAAAGGGACTCTTCACTTGTGTGAGAATATCTAGCTTTTGCATGACTCGATTAATTTTACGGGATATCTTTCGCCTTTTACTAGTTCCTTTTATTTTTTGTTTATTTATGTTAAGATTTTCCTTGTTGAGACAGAGCTTTGATTTGTATTTATAGTTTGATGAAATAAAATAAAATAAACATGGTCATATTTCGATTCCTTCTTATTCTTCCAATGTTAGAATTATATTTAGGGTTCATTTGTCGACACCTTCTTGACAAATGGGAGGGAAATGTTTATCTTTTCCTTTAAGAAATGGGTTTAGAATGATATGGGTAAAGGGTTTAGAAAGGATGGGTCGGTAGTTTTTCAATCAATTAGATAACACCACGTAATAAATGATTATTAATTATATAAACTAATTCGTCGCGAAAATGGCATTACAGGTCCCTAAAGGTTAATTCCAAGGATATTTGGAGGCTAAAAGGTAAACGAGAGGTATTTTTGTATCAATTCCAATAATTTAAGGGTATTTTAAACCATTCTCTGAATATAATTCGATCTTAATTATGGGAATGGAAAAAATTTAACTTCTTGTGTTTGTACATTTTGTATGTATTGAATGGATCACATTGAGATATTTATTTAGATTTTGAATTTAATAAATAATATCTCTAGTCCATTATATGTGCTTATACTCTTAATTTTGATATAGTTATTATGATTTATGCAGTTTATTTTATTATTTTAATCATATAAAAGGTGATAGTCCATTACATGTGCTTAAATACTCTTAATTTTGATATAGTTATTATGATGTGTAGTTTGTTTTATTATTTTAATAATATAAAAGGTGAGACTCTATGATGAGTTAAAATATTCCTAATGGATTGAATAATGATAAATTACATTCGTGAAATAATAATTAGTCGATAGAAGTTAGAATCATATCTTAGATATAAGAAAAAAGACACCCCTTTATGATTGTTTATAAGTTGTCATGTGAAAATCCTACAAGAATAAGGTCGAAGCCCTTGAATCTAAGATCAAGTCCAGGATCAAATTCAAAATTTAAGATCAAGCTCAGAAACCCTTGAACTATATCTGAGAATCAGAGGAATAATAGAGATTGTAACACTCACACTTTGAAATAATAAATACGGTTGCGATATTCTTTCGTTCTTGATTATTATTTTCTCAACGTGAATTTTATTGTCTACCGTATATTTGTGATCTTGAATAATGTTTCCGTCGTGCATATTCTAACATAAAATACATCGGCCGAAGCAGTAAAAGGAATGCAAAAAGGATAGCTCCCAAAACAAACAATTAAGGAATGCAGCCAGGACAACTCCCAAAACAAACGATTCGTACATATGAGATTATAAATACAAATAAAATAATCAATCATCTATGGTAAGATTAAAATGGGTATATTATTACAAGATTAAGAGAAAATACACATATTGCCACTCTCGTATGAATCAATAACTAATAGAAATAGTACAATAAAAAGTTACCAACCGAAAAGCAATCGAAAATCAAATGTTAATAAGACTGAAATTTTGAAGCAAATGTTAATATGATTTGTAATTTTGAAGAGTTACATCAAAATTGAAGAGGTTCAAGTGTGTGGGATAAGTATTGCTGGTTGTACTGATGAGAAATTTTGAAGAGTTACATCAAAATTGAAGAGGTTCAAGTGTGTGGGATAAGTATTGCTTGTTGTAACGATGAGTAAGAAAAAAGAGGCTGTTTTGAATATTTGTGAATAATGAAATCTATCGTAGATTTAAAGATGAATACGACAATATAAATTGGTATTATAGAGAATATAAAGTGTGTTGCACGTTTTGGACTAACAAGATATAAGCCCATTAAAAAAAGAGGGCAAAAATCCAATCGATGATAACATTACAAATGCATAAATATCTATTTTTGATAAGCCGCTTATGAGATTTCTCAAAAAAGTATATAGCTTTAATTATTAGCTTAAGATTTAAAAAAAAAGAGTATAATATAAATATAAAAGATTAGTAGTGTAAACCTATATATATATATATATATATATAAATAAACGCTAGTATGATCCTTTTTTTAAATATTTATTATTTATATTAGGATAATTTTACAAAACATAAGCTTTTAAGTAAACAACAAATATATGATAATTATGTTATTATTTATATTGGTGTGAGTTAATAATAAGATGTTGACACGTATGTAATATATTGTCTTGCATTGATTTATAACAAATTTTATTTAATGTTACAAAGATTTTAATAATTTTATTCAAAGTCTAAAATATTAGAGTAAAAAATTTATTCGTTTTACTATTGAACTGCCTTCCTAGACTTTACTTAATTTCTTAGTACTCTCTCCGTCCCAAAAATGGTTGAACTATATGTAATGTTCTCTCAATTTATTACGGAGGTCCTCAAAAAGTTTCTTTTGAAAAAGTTTTGGGGTGCCCCAAGGCATCAATCGATGGGCTAATACACACGAAAAAAATAAAGAAGTCGCATAATTTCTAAAAGTTGGCTTGTAAATGTAAAAATATGCTTTAAAAAATAGTAGGACTATACATAATGCTCCCTCAACTCATTACAGAGGTTCCCATAAGTTTTTTAAGAAAAAATTTCAAGGTCCCCCAAGGCGCCAAATCCATAGGCTAATACACATGAAAAATCAAGAAAGTCGCGTAAATCCTAAAAGTTGGCTCGTAAATGCGAAAAAATATGCCTTAAAAAGTAGTGGACTATACATAATGCTCCTTCAACTCATTACAGAGGTCATCATAAAGTTTTTTTTATAAAAAAATTCGGGGTCCCCCAAGGCGCCAAATCCATGAGCTAATACACATGAAAAATCAAGAAAGTCGCGTAATTCCTAAAAGTTGGCTCGTAAATGCGAAAATAAAAAATGGTGGGACGATACGTAATGCTCCCCCAACTCATTACAGAGGTCCTTATAATTTTTTTTAGAAAAAAATTTGGGATGCCCTTAGGCGCCAAATCCATTAGCTAATACACACGAAAAACCAAGAAAGTCGCGTACTTCCTAAAAGTTGGCTGACAAATGCAAAAATAAAAAAATGGTGGGACTATATGTAATGCTCCCCCAACTCATTACGGAGATCCTCATAAAAAAAAATTTAGAAAAAATTTTGGGGTGCCTGGAGGCGCCAAATCTATGATACACACGAAAAACCAACAGAATCCCTTGATTCCTAAAAGTTGGCTTGTAAATTTGAAAATATGCCTTAAAATGGTGGGACTACACGTAATGCTCCCCCAACTCATTACGGATGTCCTCATAAAGTTCTTTCAGAAAAGATTTCGGGGTGCCCCAAGGCAGTGGCAGAGCCAAAAATTTCACGAAGAGTGTCTAAGAATCGCATAGGTATAAAAATTAATTTGACGAAGGGTGCACTAAAACTTTGTAAATCAAACAACGTAACATTAACAATTTCTTTTTAATTAAACAATATACTAAATTTTTTAAAATCAAACTACGTGAAATTTTGCTTGAATGTTCATGTTTATTTAATAGAAAGTGAACGAACAAAAAAAAAAGAGGAAGAGGAAATTCAATTATACTTCAAGATTTCATCATTCTTTGGTGAATTAACAACGAGATATGAAAAATAAAGAGTAAGATTTTTAATAGATAATATTAGTTTTGAATTATTAAAAAAATAAATGATTTATTTTCTCTCACCCGTATTTAGCCTTGGACGGAATTCACTGCCCGATTTGGGCCGCATTCCCAAACAACCCGACTTGTAGACAGCGCCTCGTGATGCGATAGGGTCCGGGCACAACGGGGCTCTCACCCTCTCTGGCGCCCCCTTCCAAGGGACTTAGGCCCGGTCCGCCGCTGAGGACGCTTCTCTAGACTACAATTCGAATGACGGAGCCGCCCGATTCTAAGGCTGGGTTGTTCCCGATTCGCTCGCCGTTATTAAGGGAATCCTTGTACGTTTCTTGTCTCACTACGTCTCAATCCTAAACTTGTCAAGCAAGGTTTCCCCCAACCAAAATCAACTTCATTAATAGGGAACCTACACAACTTGATGCCATGCACACATCCACTTGTTCATTTTCTTCCCATTTTTGTATTTCTTCATGAAACTTGGATGCTAGGGAATATATGTCATCACTTGGTTTCACAACTGATACATTGGTTTTTTGTATTACATCCTTTATCAATAGTAAAATGTCTTGTAACTCCATTCCTGTTTCTCCCGGTATGAATTTGACTGGGACTTCAAGAGCGAAATTTCCAAAGGAGTTTTCGTATTTTGGAAAGTCAATCTTACCACGTAAATTCACAGGGACACTAAATAAACAAGGTCTCAAGCGTCTATTATTTTTACGTTGAGAAATATTGATTAGAGTCCTCCATAGAAAAACAATCACCAACTCAACTCGTGATGGTTTGAAATAAACCACTCCAACATTTTCCCTAAGTTTTGATATCACAATTCACAAATTGATTTATGACAAACCTCCTCGCAACCATTTGAGCAAAATCATGATAATGATCATCTCTAGGAGGCTTGACTCTTTTTAACAAATCATTATCACTTGTTGGTGGGAAAATAGTACCAAAATCATCAAAGGTGAAGCAATTGATCGTATCGGAATGAATATTAATTCCCATTTTACTCATAAATAAATTTCAATGCTGTGAAACCATCAATAACCGCGTGTTCAGTGCTCATAGATAAAGCTAGCCCTGTACCACAAGTAAACTCCGTCACTTGCACTACAACTAATGGAGTGATAGACAAATTAGAAACTCTATGATTGATTTTTGGGCAAAAATTTAAAGTTAAGTCGATATCTTTTTGTGCATCCTTGAGGAAATCACAAAATTGAGAATCAACTTTTGCCTTTATATACAAAACACCTTCATCATGTTAATTGATTGATTGACCATCAAACACCTTCACTTTATATACAAAACACCTTCATCATGTATAATGGAAATTTTAGGAAAGGTGGAATATTTGATTGGATAGAAAAGAACGCAAGGGACGTGCATTTGGAGAGCAATTTGATCAAAGAAAGATAATTTGTAATTTTTGGGGTGATCAACATTATTATCATGATTTGAAGTGGGGAAGGATCTTATGATATCCTTGGAAAGAATGTTAATCTTTGTAAGAGACTTAGAGTCCATTATTTGATTTGAAGTTTTTTGCTATGATATCTTCAAAAATCATGTCACTAATATATAGCATACATGCATCTAGATAAGATTCATGTGTTATTCATGTATTAATTTTATACGGTGTTTGGTTGCATTTTTTGTAATCCTACATAATTAATACCGACATAACTTATGAGGGAATTTATGTATAAGTTATGCAGGATAGAAGGTGAAATAAGTTATGTGGGTATTAGTTGTACATGTATTAAAAAGATAAATTACACATTTATCCCTATTAATTTATTTTTAAATCTTTTTTATTGAAAACTTTACATTACTATTCTATTTTCCCAACTATTTTTGTTTCTTGTTTTTTTTTGTATACAAACAACTTTTTATTTGTTTTCATTTAAAATCAAAATATAAATATTTATTAATATTATAAATAGGAATGTATAATTTTGATAGTGCATATGCTAATTATATATTCGCATTATATATTACTAAATATATCCACATATTTAATTATCATGTATTAATTTTTTATTTAGAACGTGAATCTATATATAATTTATAAATTTGGTATACTAAAAATGTACAAACAACACATGCATCATATTGATAGAAATTTACATTATATAAAATAGGATAGTATAATGTACTTGAAATATATTAAGTATTTTATTCTTATAAGCTTTAAATATTAAAAAAACAAAGAGAAACAAAAAACAGAATTCCTAGTTAAGTATAGAGAAATTTTTATTTTTTTATTTTTTTTAAGGGAGAATAAAAAATTTATGAACAAAATTAATGTTAAAAAAATGGCAAAAGTTAAGGGGAGGATCAAAAGTGCACCAATATTGCAAACATGAGGGACTATTAGTGCTCTATGTAAAAACTCAAGGATGACTTTGAGTCTTAACCCAAAGATGAGAGACTATTTTGGGTCTTCTCTCACTATTTGCTTACTTATTTTATTTGTAAATAATATATATTAATTTATATTAAAATCAATATTCAATAGTTAATAATTCATGTGATGTAATCTCTACATAACTAAGTAATACTTACATAACTAATACTCACATAATTAATATCCACATAACTAAACCGTGCATAACTAAACCATGCATAACTAATAATACCTGCATAACTAAACCCTGCATAACTAATACTTGCATAACTAAACTTTGCATAACTAATACTTGCATAACTTTAACCAGTAACCAAACTACCCCTTATTGACAACAGACACGTGTAAATTTTTTTATAATATACCTATTTATAATTGATGGTAGTTGGGGTAAAGTGGTTGAAGTTCAAGAAAATTATTTAAAAAAAATAATGAATGGGAGCTAGAAGTAACAATGGCTGAACTAAAAAAAATATTCCATCAGTATACTAATTTTCTGATGAGAGCTAGAAATAGAAAAAGCACAATTCAAGTAGATTATAGATCCAGTCCAAAATCAAAACAAAAGACATTCAAGGGACTCAAAGAAGAGAAAACATTCAAGTATCATCCAAAATGCTCTAAATTGGACATCACACACTTATGTTTTGCAGATGACTTGTTAATATTCTATAGAGGAGATCTCAATTCTATCCAGGCCCACCAAAGATGTTTCTCACAAGTCTCACAAGCCTCAGGATTGCAAGCAAATCTCAATAAGAGCTCAATTTATTGTGGGGGAGTCCAACTAGAAGTGAGGCAACAAATCAACCATCTACTTGGCTACAAAATGGAAGAACTACCTTTTAAGTATCTTGGGGTGCCTCTTTCAACCAAGAAGTTGACAGTAGTCCATTGGTATCCTCTCATTGACAAAATCATGACAAGGATTAGCTCATGGACAACTAGGAAATTATCATATGCAGGTAGAACACAATTGGTACAAACTGTGTTATTTGGGCACAACTGTTCATCATTCCTGCAAAAATAATCAAACTAATTGAGGGGCTATGTAGAAGCTATTTGTGGTCAGGTGTGGGATATGTTACTAAAAAGGCCCTGGTAGCCTGGGAGAAAGTGTGATGTCCTAAATCTGCAGGAGGTATGGGGTTGATTAATATGCAAGTCTGGAACAAAGCTGTTGTGGCCAAATTGTGCTGGGATTTAGCAAATAAAGAGGACACGCTTTGGATCAAATGGATACATCCGTACTATATAAAGGGGCAGAGCAGTTGGCAAGCCAAACAAGCCAGCTGGATGATAAGAATAGTAATGAGTGCCAAACATACAATTGATCAAATCCATCTGATGCAGGAGAAGAAATGTAGTATGATCAGGCAAATTTATCTGTATATGATAGGGGAGCTGCAAAGGCCTGACTGGAAATGCCTCATGTTCAACAATGCAGCAAGGCCAAAAGCTTACTTCACAATGTGGCTTATGCTTAACAAGAAGTTAGCAACGGTTGACAAGCTAGCTAAATGGGGTATGGAAGTAAATAAGACTTGCATTTTATGCAAGAAAGCAAAAGAGACTATAGAGCATCTGATTATCCAATGCCAATTTGCTAGGAAGCTATGGGAAAGGTTGTTTACATTGAGTCATCAGTTTAGTGTAGTACCAGTGACATGGGGACAGTTTATACAATGGAGTATTCAACATGGGAAGGGGAAGACTAAAACAACTCAAATTTTCAAGATTATATTGGCTGAAGGAATCTATGGGCTGTGGATTGAGAGGAACAACAGAATTTTCGAGAAAAAGAGCAAAATGGAGGAAAATGTAGCCAAGGAGATAGCCTATGTGACTATTGCTCGAGCTCCAGCTAGTATGTAAATGAATTTAAATTCTGAGTAATAGGATGTAGAGTTAGAGGGTAGTTTGATGTTTTACTTTTTGAGAACAAAGCATGCTGTGATAGCTGCTTGATTTGTAATGTTTTGCCTCTGGTAATTAATAAAATGTTAGTTACCCAAAAAAAAAAAAGACATGAAACAAAAGAGATAAAAAGACCAAAAAAAAAAACATAATATATAAACATGATATTTAATTTGACTTCAGCTGATAATTATACCCTTTAACTTTGAATATGCACAAGTAGACACTTAAACTTGTTTAAAATTGAATAAGTAGACACAAATATGACACAAAATTGCCACATAGGACGAATGTGTCTATTTGTCCAATTTTATACAAATTAAAATGTTTAGTTGTACACACCAAAAAATAAAAGTCATAGCTATCATTAAAGCCAAGTTAAGAGTCATGTTTATGTATTATGTAAAAAAAAAAAAAAAAACCAAGTGGTCACCAAATAGGAAAGTGACTGAACAAAAAGATCTCTTATTAGCCCCTCAATAAAACACTATTTTTTCACGTGTTGGTAAATTATTCATTTTTAACGTAGTTAGAAAAATAATTTTTTTTTTTTTTTTTATCTTTAGCATTAATTATTTATTCTACAAATTATTTCAAAAAAGTTAATATTAAATACAAATTAATAGAGGTAGTTGTAGATACTGAAATTTTGTGGACTCTCCAAGATGTCTTCCGTTTGAGTTGGAACTTCACAAAGTGTGTTCAATTTCAATTAGGATTCTTGAAGGCTCCTCAATTCTAAACCTTAGTTCATGCCTATATAAATGATATTATATTCTCTTTAAGTGGCATCTCAAATATTCCAAATTCATGAAGTATTTATAAAGAGATCAAAATCAAATCATCTTAATTCGAGAATTATGTCACTAACGATGCTCGAATTATGAAGATCAAGTCAAGTCCAAATCACCTTAATTTGAGAAATACGTCACTAACGACCCTCAGATATATTATAGAAATCAAGTCCAAATCATTCAAATTTGAAAAATACACCACTAACGACCCTCAGATATATTATAGAAAGCAAGCCCAAATCATTCAAGTTTGAAAAATACACCACTATTTATCAATAAAATCATATTTCTTTATATTTATCATCTAAAATAATGTCATTAATAATTAAGATCAAGATGTGTCACATCATATTTAATCGCTTCACCGATACTTCTTCAACTTGTCTCTCCGTCTTCTAACATCTGTCACTGCACTGGCCACTGCCACAGTGACCAAAATGTCATTTTATTAAAATCAAAACGGGCCCATCATTGACCAATATTCTAATGGATTCGATCAAATATGGAAACAAAGACAAAAACAAAAAAGGAAAACTTTGAAAACCCTAATTCATTGAATTGCAGAGGCACTGTTTCGTACCCTAATAAAAATATCAAACTAGCTCATAAATGTTTTTATTTGGGTTGGAAAGGAGCTAAAAGTTTCTTCTTCTAAAAAATATCTGAAGCAGAAAATTATTATTCTTTCTTGATCAAAATATCACTGTCATATATGCATATTTACAAATATATTTTTTAATTATTGTGATGATTTTTTCGTATGTAGTGATTATTTAATTTGTGGAATGGTTTTAAAATTATTTTACTAGATATTTTTAATTATATTTAAATCATTATGTCAATATCATATCAATATTCAATTTTTAAATTTTTTTATCTATGTCACGATCCAAAACGAGTCATGAGTGGCACTCACACTTAACTTCCTAGGTGGGCGAACAAACGAATTTAACCCCAATTTATATTAGCTGTTCAACTTACGAAATACAACCATAATGCAGAAGCTCAAACCTTAATAAAGTAGGTAATAAAAATCCTTTATAGTCAGTTACATATCGATTTCCCAAAACCTGAAAGTCATCACATCAATGTCATCTACTCTCAAAATACCAAGTCTAAGCGTATTAAAGACACCAGAACAAATAAATAGAATAGTCTATGTTCAAAAATTAAGGACATCATGCCATGACTGAGAGAATTCAACATGAGCTAGAAGGAATAGCTCACCCTGAAATTTGATGTGTTGGTGATTGGCTAGAGCTAAGGGCGAGTCGAAGTCGTTGGTATGCTTGTTGCACTCCACAAAAGGAAAAACAAAGGAAACACAAGTAGGGGTCAATACAAAAAACATGTACTGAGTAGATATCATCGGCCGACCCAAAATAGAAACAAATATGCATAAAGTGAGAACATGAAATCAACTATAGCACTTAGCAGGTGGCATACAACAAACAACATGAACAAGTGACAACGGTAATGCAGCAAGTACGTAATCAATCAACAATATCAAGAACACACATAAGGACGCATGCCTCCACACCACACTCTTTTGGAAATTGGGTTCTTTGAGATTGAGTACATTAAGTTACTTTTATATGTTTTCTTTTAATGTTACTGTGTCGGAACGTGACACCCAATCCAATAATATCGTGCCGGCTCATGGCACCCGATCCAAATATATCATGCTGGCTCGTGGCACCCGATCCAAATACATTCATCATTATTTTCATCGCTTTCCACTTCATTACAATATTTCACCAAGCCTTCTTTATTCAAGGAATTACTTTAATAGAACAAGTTCAAGATTATAGATTTTGCGGTGTTGGGATTACACGCAAATCACATACAACACATAAATTATTCAAACCACAACAACCAAGTACATAGAAAATTTCACAATATCACTCAATACTATTGAGAGTCTCTCATCACATAGAATACATCATGATAATCTACCTCAACTGAAGAACGAAAGTCGAGCAAGCTAATTCCCCAATGTTTTTTATTTCCTCATTGCGTCCAAACGTTTCCAATTTATCAAGTATACAACATTCATAAGCACACAAATCTGTAGACACCCATATCATTATATATCTCACCTTGACTCAAAAACCCACTAAAATTTATAATTAATTTTCTATGTTTTGATACTAACTAATATACCAAGTGTCATACTTCATAATATTCAAACTTAGGATTAAGTCTCAATTCTTTCAATTACTATAACTTTAAAGGTGTTCATATAATAGAATACACATAAATTGAGGTGTTTCATATTTGTAGATTGTAATCATCAAGAACAATTATTACTATAGGAATAAATAGAAAATAAATAGTTAATTATCTTAAATTTCTAAAATAACAATAATTTGAGACAATTCATCTTAGAAATCAGGATAAATACTTTGAAACGAGAGAAATAAAGAGAACATTTATTGAGTATGGCCAAAAGGCCAACAACGACCATATATTCAGGTAATCGCACATGTGAATCATGTGGAGAATAAAATGTGTGGTAGGTACACTAAAAACCAATTACTCTATGGTCCCAAAATTTTGTCAGAACACGTAGTCGAGTATTGACAAATGATTTAATTGAGTAGAAAAATAAATTAATTGACAACTGACACATATCAACTTTTATAATATAATATACCTGTCTATAATTGATGATAGTTGGGGTAAAGTGGTTAAGTTCAAGAAAATCAATTCTTAAAAATAATGAATGGGAGCTAGAAATAACAATGGCTGAACTAAATTTTTTTCCTGATGAGACCTAGAAATAGAAAAAGCACATTTCAAATAGATTATAGATCCAGCCCAAAATACAAACAAAGACATGAAACAAAAGATATAAAAAGATGACGAAAAAAAGAGTATAATACATAAACATGACATTTAATTTGGTTTTAGCTAGTAATTATGCCCTTCAACTTTAGATATGCAGAAGTAGACACACATGTCTTACATGTCATAATACATGTAGGACACCACGTATGACACAAGATTGTCATGTAGGATGTCATGTAGGACGAATGTATCTATTTGTTCAATTGTGGATTCTAAGCCTAGTTCATGCCTCTAGATTGGATCCATTTAGTGCATTTCATATTAACTTTTTATTTATTTATTTATTAATAGTGACCAACACGCCAACAACAACATATCTAGTGTAATTCTATTAGAGTAGGTAAAGTTTTCACATTGGTTGAGAAATGAACTGGTGGTCTGCATATATGAATTTGGATCCTCTCCTCATAAGCTAGTTTTTGGGGTTGAGTTAGGCCTAGTTAGGGGTGTTCAAAACCAAACTGTAACCGTAGGTGAATATTAGTTAATCAAATTCACTGCGACATAAATTATGGGGCCCGTGCTCCATGGGCGGACCCATCCTTGGTCAAGGGGTGTCAAGCAATAACCCTTCGTCTGAAAATTACATTGCTATAAAAATTATTTTTTTACTTAATAAATATATATATAAATATTAACATATCTTGAAACAAGCTGAACATTTAGTCTAATAGTTAAGGGGTTACCAAAGATAACAGAAAACAAGTGGCCACCAAATAGGAAAGTGACCGAACAACAAAGTCGAAAAAGGCTACTTTTTCACTTTTAATATACTTTGTTCTTTTTTATATGTAATTCTTATTATAAATAATTAGTCTATAATATTTTATTTGTCCGATAATAATTATCCATTATATTAAAATAGTTGTCTTATAATATTTGTCAAATTTAAAAAATCAAGAGATAATTCACTTTTTGTATCTATTTACCTTTGTTATTAAATATTATTTATCATCTAACACATTTTTAAAAGCATTGAACTTAATAAAGTCAAAGGATAATATAGTAATATTACCCTTAATTATTTATTATTTTTTAAGAGATGCAGACAACTATTGTTGGACAGAGATTGTACTTGTTATTTCATAAAATTAATGCCTAAATTACAATATTTGATTTTGAGGTGTTTATTATAATATCTCCTAATCATGTCATTAATATATAGCCATCATGCCTCGAGATTGGATTATAGTGCATTTTTATCGACTTCTTTTATTATTATTAAAGGTGGCCAAAATGTCAACAATAATATATTTAGTGTAATTTAATATGAACTGGAGTTTGGAGAGGTTAAAATGTACGAACACATTATTCGTTTCTCGTAGAGCTAAATAGATTGTTTTTTATAGACCCTTCACTAAAATAAGGTATGCCAAACAATCTAAAAAAAGGGATACGAATATGAGAGCAATAACAACAACTAATCGATGTGAAATTGGGAGTGTTACACAATAAATAGGAGAAAGTACAGTAACGAAAGCAAGATAATGCAATAATCAGAGCACAAAAAACAACAATGAAAATCAAAATTGAAGAGCAATAAATTACTACAACAATAACGCTAATACTACTAATAAAAAGACAGGTCAAAGTATGACCACCAAGCCCTATCTGAAGAGAAATGAGAGAACGCTCAACTATCAACTAATCTTCTATCCTAATCTACGATTGAATAAAAATTGATCATCGTCGATCGTTAAAAATTCTATCGTTAAAGGTTAGCGACCAAATTACATATTCGATCGTTACGTATTATTTTGTGACAACAATTAATTCAATTGTTATACTTACCATGATCAAATTCCTCTTTGTTAATAGTCATTTAGTTGTTTAAATCTTAAAGTAAAACAACAAATTTCAGTCATTATAAGTAGTTTTAGCAACTACATTTTATCTTTTCTTCCTACTGGTAAACTTTTAACATCTAAAATGTAGTAATTATTTTTCATCATCTAAAAAATAGTACATCTTTGTTTTTCATATGAATTCAAGCACACATGGACATTTGTAAGACATACACAATCATTGTTACACCAAAATCTCATAGTTAATAATTATAAAAAAAGAAAAGGTAACAGTAGCCCTCTAGACTATATATAACTGAATTTTTAGAGACACACATTAATTAAACTAAGGTCCTATTACCTCTCTGAACCCATTTTTTAAAAAAAATATTTTACATCTTTTTGACTTACGTGGCATCCAAATATCTCTCACGCGGTTCAACTGTGTGAAGTCACGGAGTGTGCCACATAAGTCAAAAGGTGTACAAAATTATATAAAAATGAATTCAGAGGGATAAAATAGGACCTTAGTTTAATTAAGGTATATCTCTAAAATTTCGATTATAGTCTATTATACACTGACGATGCACAAAATTTAAACTCTTCCACCTTAATGAACATTGGAGAGGAAATGATTTCCTTAATTAACCTTCTGTCATATCATGGTGACCTCATTTAATAAATAATTATTTACTCTCTTCGGCTTAAATTATATATCATATTTTCTTATACTTTATACTTTTCATAGGAAAACATTAATTTGGAGGAATTTTTTGCTATTTTACCCTTATACATATCTTAAACTACAATACGTTTTTAATAATACTTATGCAAGATGTTAAAAGTAGGTCACAAACAATTGATTTAATGATTTTTTATTACGCTAAAATAAACGTTTAAACGAACACACCAAGCAATAAAAATACAGGTAGAACATTATTGAACATCAATACTATGATGTCCAAATAATAGCAATAAAGCTTTATTCAAGTACAACAAAACTTCAAAATGTCTACTCATCACAAGTGAAAGACAATACATCTTTGTCACATTCAAACATGTCCATGTAGTCTTTCTTCAAATCAGCTTGAACAATAATTTCAGTCCCACATGGTGTATCATACAACCAAAACATATCACTACGTCTCAATCCTAAACTTAGCAAGCAAGGTTTTCCCCAACCAAAATCAGCTTCATTAATAGGGAACCTACATAAACTTGATGCCATGCACACATCCACTTCACATCCACTTGTTTATTTTCTTCCCATTCTTGTATTTCTTCATGAAACTTGGATGCTAGGGAATATATGTCATCACTTGATTTCGCAAATGATACGTTGGTGTTTTGTATTACGTCCTTGATCATTAATAAAATGTCTTGCAACTCCATTCCTGTTTCTCCCGGTATGAATTTGACTGGGACTTCAATACCGAAATTCCCAAAGGAGTTTTCGTATCTTGGAAAGTCAATTTTACCACGTAAATTCATAGGGATGCTCAATAAACAAGGTCTCAAACGTCCATTATTTTTAAGTCGATAAACATTGATTAGATCTCTCCATAGAAAAGCAATCACCAATTCAACTCGTGATGGTCTGAAATAAACCACTCCAACATTTTCCCTAAGTTTTGATATCACTGATTGATTTATGACAAACCTCCTCGCAACCATTTCAGCTAAATCATGATAATGATCATCTCTAGGAGACTTGACTCTTTTTAACAAATGATTATCACTTGTTGGTGGAAAAATGCATGGTACCAAAATCGTCAAAGGTGAAGCAATTGATCTTATCGGAATGAATATTTATTTCCATTTTACTTACTTTAGACCACTCGTAAACAAATTTCAATGCTGTGAATCCATCAATAACCGCGTGTTCAGCACTCACAGATAAAACTATCCCCGTACCACACGCAAACTCCGTCACTTGCACTACAACTAGTGGAGTGATAGACAAATTAGAAACACTACGATCGATTTTCGGGCAAAAATTCAATGCTAGGTCAATATCTTTCTTTGCATCCTTGAGGAAATCACAAAATGGAGAATCAACTTTTGCCTTTATATACAAAACACCTTCATCATGACAATTGATAGATTGACCATCAAATGCCAATCTACCTGATGCTGGATAAACATGAGTTAAAAGCTTGGACAATGATTGTTCATGTATAATGGAAATTTTAGGAAAGGTGGAATATTTGATTGGATAGAAAAGAATACGAGGGACGTGCATTTGTAGAGCAATTTGATCAAAGAAAGATAATTTGTAAATTTTGGGGTGATCAACATCATTAACATGATTTGAAGTGGGGAAGGATTTTATGAGATTTTTGGAAAGGATTTTAATCTTTGTAAGAGACTTAGACTCCATTATTTGATTTTGAGGTGTTTGTTATAATATCTCCAAATTATGCCATTAATATATAGCCATATCATGCCTCGAGATTGGATAACCCATTTAGTGCATTTTTTATTGACTTATATCACAATTTTTTTGTATTTCCAAATTATGCCATTAATACATAGCCGTATCATGCCTCGAGATTGGATTACCCATTTAGTGCATTTTTTATTGACTTTTTATTATGGCCAATTCAAGATTCTTTTGCATGATTCTAGGAGCGATTTTTGCGATTTGATTTTCCTCATTTTTATGAATATTATATTTGTATATATATTTATATTTTCATCTAATTTTATAGGATTCGATTGAAAATTTTGCTTTTCATGAAATTATATTGCGTTTACACTTTCCTTTCCATGGCAAAATTGCAGATTATTAGATAATAAGGGTGTTGTCAATGAGGTAGCATAAGAGTTTTCTTTCCGAGATTAATACCTAAGTTAACACCAAACATCAAGTATTATAGGAAAAAATTGACCAAAAAGAGATTGACGTTTGTTCGTTTTTTAATTTTTTATACAACGCAATACTTGCACACTTTGATATCTACACATTCTTTTATTTTCCATTTTTCTTGTTTAACATTGGTATATTCATTTTTTGGTTAACAATAGTGTATCCATTTTTCAAATTATCGTGTTCATATGTTATATTGTTATACTTTATCGTATTTGATGTATTAATACATTGAATTTTTATAAATACTTGTATTCTTGATATATTAATACTTTAAGTTTTGTATATAGAGATACCAATTTGAATTCAAAGTATTCATGTGCTAATTGTACCAATAATACATTTTCCTTATTTAGATATTGTAATTAAAACTGTATCAATGTATAAATAGAAAATAAAAATAAAAAAATACAAAAATAAAGCGTAAGAATAAAACATAAATTATAGTCATTTTTGTTAAATAACATATTTATAGCTATTGAACTTCAATAACTCTTTAAATATAGTCATTTATGTAAGTTGCTTTGAAAAATGTATTAGTTACTGAATAATATAATTAATACTAGTATTTAATGTCATGGATAAAACAGACACATAAGATAAATTATCTTTTGATTTTTCTAATTGAACAAATATTAATGGACAATTATTTTTAGTATAGTGAACAAATAAAAATAAATGGAGATAGTAAATTTAATAGGACGGTAACTGTTGTAACTTGTAAGCATGTGCCATATTTAATAGGAGTGTTGTATTAAAGTGTTGCACAAGTTTTGGCAAATTAAGTAAGGATATAAATAATATTAGTGAAACTATATAACTTTTTTGAGTCCACCACCAAGGCAGCACGTTACAAGAAAAATGACCTTTAGCAAAAGAAAATTTTATTCATTAAAAGTACAAATTTAATCGTTAAAAGATTATAATGATTGAATAAACGTTAAAAATTCTGTCGTTAACGGTTTAGCGACCACATTACATATTCTATCATTACATATTATTTCGTGACAACAATTAATTCGATCATTACACTTACAACGATCAAATTCCTCTTTGTTAATAGTCATTTAGTTGTTTAAATCTTAAAGTAAAACAACAAATTTCAGTCATTATAAATAGTTTTAGCAACTACATTTTACCTTTTCTTTCTACTGGTAAACTTTTAACATCTAAAAAAATAGTACTAGTTATTTTTCATATGGATTCAAGCACATATGGACATTTGTAAGACATACACACAATCATTGTTACACTAAAATCTCATAGTTAATAATTACAAAAAAAAACAATAGTATCACATTTAAAAACAAAACTATTAATCAAATTTGTATGAAACTATATTTGTCTCCTAAAAAAAAGCAGAAATAAAATTATAACATTTATAGAAAAAAACACATCTTAAAAATAACCCAAACAAATTAGAGAATAGGTCTCGCTTGTGCATCAACTTGTTCTTTTAAAATTCATGTTAGTTTAAAATCTTGATGTTTAATCGTTAGTGTATATTAAATGAAATATAATGTGCTTACGATGAAAATATAGTTGGAGGATAAGGTACACGGCTTTATTGAAATGTCTATTTAATCAAAAAACGTACTTTATACTTCTTCCATAAAAAAAAAAAATTGTCTAATTTTCTTCTTAATGAAACAGGCTCTAAGCAGATTATCAAATCTAATTAATATGTAATTGTGAAAAAGGGTATTTTTGTAGAAAAAGGTATGCTTGTGATGGAATGTTCAAACTGAATGTTGAAATGAATAAAGTTTTTGTAACACTGCAATTTTTTTTCTAAGTTAAGACCAGAACTATTATTCATTTACATGTAAGGTCGTATCGGATGATTCTTAAATTGCCCATATGTGTAAAGGTCAATTCTTTAGTTTGAGAATGATTTTGGATATCAATTAAGGTCACTAGAATCTCCTAGCACAAAGTTGAGTTGAATGTTTCCTTACCGATTAAATTTTGTTGTAAGATTCTACTTGGGTTAACTTCAAATGACCATATCTCTTAGAATATAAATAGTTAATTACATATCCAATAACCTATCAAATTAAAGGTATTTGAATCTTCTTTCCAACGCTACCAATTTCGCAACAATACAAGTTTTGAGTAAAACGTTATGACCATTTTAGTAACCTGATACAATGCAGTGACGAATTAGCTGACGGAAAAACATTAAAAGGGGTCGTTTTTGTTTTTTACCTCTAAGAAAACCCTAAACAAATTTCTTGACTAATTAAAGACTCAAAACAATCAGATTTTCATTTCTATTAATGGGATAAGGGTCTGAAAAATACCCCAACTTTGGTCGGATTTGTTGTTGCGATACTAAACTTTCATAAGGACCTATTACCTCCCTAGACTATTTAATACCGTATTTTTTACCCCATGAACTATTTAATAGTGTATTTTAAAGGTATATATGTGCCCACGTGGACACATTACTATTTATAATTTTGCATTATTTTTTATGTCTATGTGGGCAAATATATATGTTTAAACTACGATATTAAATAGTTAGGGAGGCAATAGGTCCTCATGAAAGTTTAGTATCGCAACAACAAATTCGACCAAAGTTGGGATATTTTTCAGACCATTATCCCTCTATTAATCTCTCATTCTCTTCTCTCTCAAACCCTAAGGAAAACCTTAAGAAAAATCAAAGCATAGGACTTTCATTCAAGATTCTTCCAATCTTTTTCAAGATTCTTCTTCAATGTAAGTCATTCTCCAAGAATTTCATTATTTACAACTCAAATTCCTTCATACAATAATAAATCATTAATGAAAATCATAATTCTTGACCATAGAGTTTTCAAGAAAGTAATTCAAGAATCTCAAGAAAGATTTTCTTTATTGTTCTCCTTCAAGCTAGGGTTTCAAGGTTTCTAATCAAGTTCTTCTTCAAGATTCTTCAAGAACCTGGTTGTTCGAGGTATGTAAAGCTATCATAGTGTTGGACTAATTTGTCACGACCCGAGCCTACACTCTGGACGTGACCGACACTCGAGAACCATTGGTGGTCCCCAAGTAAACCCTCATCCTGACTGACTACAAGCGGAAAACTAACTCAAGCAAAATGGGAACTCCAAAAGCATAAATAACTTTAAAAACTCAATTTGAACTCACCTCCAATAAATGTTTGAAAATAATTAACAAGTTATAGTTAACCGTCTCATGTCCTCAAAACATCTCAACAACAAAAGAAATAATGAGAGACTCCTCGACCTTTTGACTATCTATGAAGCCTCTAATACTAAGATAGGTGTAAGTATTATCGAAAAATTCTTGAGTTTTAGCCCCATTCTTTAACAATGGAGGTTTTGAGTTCATGAGGTGAGGGTCTTGCGTATCAGTGTTGTTTCTTGGTAGATTTTGTGTGGGTTTTCAATGAATTTCTGTTGGGTCTATAAATTAAAGAGAGTATGGAAGAAACCAATCGATTTTAGATGAGTTAGGACTTGAAATTGAGCAAGAAAGTTTGTCAATTTTTTGGGCAGGGACATGGGGAGGCGCGCCACCATAGCGCCTGAACAATTGTCCAGTAGTTTGGGGCCTGGCGCAGCGCGCCCCAAACACTAGTCAGAAGTTTTGGGGTTGGCGCCCCACGCCTCTCAGTGCGCCAGGGTCGCCAGGTTCTTTTCTTCTCCATTCTTCGTCCTGTATGCATTCTTTCAAATCGTACCTACGTTTTCTTCTTGATTTTAACTCTTAAAGTCTTCATTAATCCTTGAGAAACTCTACATGTCACATTCTCATGTCTTCATTTACATGTCAAAGTAGCGTAAGATAAGAGAAAAGTTTAAAGGTTATATTTCATAAACACTTAATAGTTTCAAATGTTTATATATCTATATATGTACCTATGTTGATTATTGGACTTGAAAAATAAGTTCATAAGTGCATGTTTTCAAGAATGTAAACACGTCCAATGTTTTGAAAAAAAGCATTTCAATTAAGTAACAAGTCCATTCTTTGTAATGGGTGAATTGTGCATAAAGTTATATCACTTATTTTGGAAGTAGTATTGAGCACCGAGTTGGGTTAGAGTCTCATATGATTAGGAAGACCCATAAAACTATGTAGCCAACATAGGATAGGATAGCATTGATTCTTCATGCGACTCCTCACTGCCTCTGAGAAGGCTATTAGATAGATCCATAGTCACGATATCGTCATATACTCCGACAAAGTATAGGATGGCCTTTGCAACATGGGTGAAACGTTGTGTCATTGCTAGGCTCATGGTAATGGTTGTCGGTTAGAGAAACTCCTGACAAGTAAAATATATTATTTTCATGTTGCTTTCATTGCTAAGCTCATGGTAATGGTTGATCCAGTTATGTTGTTTTCAGTCATTCAAGTCAGTAAGTTGTTAACTTTAACCTTATAAGTACATTCAATGTACTAACGTCATTCGACCTGCATCATTTTATGATGCAGATACATGTGCTCATGATCATCAACAGGTGCTTCGTTGAGATCACTATTCACTCGCATACAGTATTTGGTGAGGCCTCCTTTATTTCAGGAGACTCTATTTCCATTCGGTTTAGTAGTTTTGGGAGGTGTCATGGGTCTTGTCTCGTCATCTATCTTAAATTGTTAGAGGCTTCATAGACATATTGTATTAGATGTTTTCATTATTTTCTCAGAATGTTTTATTTAACTAATGATTCATGTTAAGTATTTGGCAAGACAATATTTTAAGACTTTCTTAAACGACTAAGCGTTCATCTATTTTAAGCTTCAACGTATTTTTTAATGTCATGTAAGTCATATATCAAAGCCAAGGGTTCTCTTGGGGATCAAAAATGGTTCTTGAGTGCTAGTCACGTCCAAGGTGTAAGCCGGGTCGTGACAGATAGAGATCAATAGGGTAAAGTTTTTGCCCCTCATTCTAGAAACTGAACATATATGTAAATCTCTCTGAAGTGTATTAGCATAGGTCATAGACACAATTCTGATATTAAAAACATCAACAAAATGTTGTAATGACTGAACATTGAGGAATACGCTAGAGTATGAATGGATTGATATAACACTATAAGTCTTTCTGAACACATCACTATCTGATTCTCAACACTTGACTTTGTTTCTCGTCTCATCATCTCCCCCTTAAGTCTGAGCTGACACTTTAAAGCTACGAACCCCATACAAATAAATCTCACATTTAAATCGTTTATACTCAACGTTCCAGACTCAATGGAACCGTCAAAACTAGAATCTGAAGTCTCTTTGACCCGACATCCGTGAAAACCACAAGAAAATAACTCACGTACGCTTAAAAAGGTTAAAATAAGTTCGGAACCTCTCAAAAATCAACCAAGACCTCACCTAGGCCTAAAATCATCCCTCAAATCCAACGGAACTCTCGGAATCCCGATCGGAGCATCCAAACCCCGAATGTTGGCCAAAATCAACCCAAAGGCCAAATTTTCACATTTTCACAACTTAGGACCTCAAATCTTCAAAAAGATTTGAAATCTGACACCAACAACTCTCACGGATCAGATTTCACATTTCGGGACTGATGGAATCGATGGAATTTCATTTTGACACTTGGAACTTCAAAACACCCCAAAAACCACTTTCTTAACAACTTAGCCTTTAAAACTCTCAAACTTACCAAATTCTCAACTTTTAACTCAAAGATCAAAACCAACCTTTCAAACTCAATCAAAAAGGACTCGGGGTCGATAACATGAGGGGCAAACCGATAAATTTATGAAACTTTTAAAAAATGACCGACCGGGTCATTACAATTTTACTTCTTAAACTAACTTGCAGTTACATCAACTAGTGTGTCGTAACAATCATATCAACTAGTGTGTAGTAACAATCGATTGTCGGTTGACGAAAAGATTTCAATTTACTCCACCCCTCCTCTTGTGTTTTAGTAAAGTGTTTTATCTAATAATACTTATGCAAGATGTAAAAAGTAGGTCACAAACAATTGATTTTTATTACGCTAAAACAAGCGTTTAAACGAACACATGCACCAAGCAATAAAAACAAAGGTAGAACATTATTGAACATCAATACTATGATGTCCAAATAATAGCAATAAAGCTTTATTCAAGTACAACAAACACATGAAAATGTCTACTCATCACAAGTGAAAGACAATACATCTTTGTCACATCCAAACATGTCCATGTAGTCTTTCTTCAAATCTGCTTGAACAATAATTTCAGTCCCACATTGTGTATCATACAACCAAAACATATCACTACGTCTCAATCCAAAACTTAGCAAGCAAGGTTTTCCCCAACCAAAATCAGCTTCATTAATAGGGAACCTACATAAACTTGATGCCATGCACACATCCACTTGTTCATTTTCTTCCCATTCTTGTATTTCTTCATGAAACTTGGACGCTAAGGAATATATGTCATCACTTGATTTTGCAAATGATACATTGGTTTTTTGTATTACGTCCTTGATCAAAAGTAAAATATCTTGTAACTCCATTCCTGTTTCTCCCGGTATGAATTTGACCGGGACTTCAAGAGCGAAATTCCCAAAAGAGTTTTCGTATCTTGGAGAGTCAACCTTACCACGTAAATTCACAGGGACGCTCAATAAACAAGGTCTCAAACGTCCATTATTTTTACGTCGATAAACATTGATTAGAGCCCTCCATAGAAAAGCAATCACCAATTCAACTCGTGATGGTCTGAAATAAACCACTCCAACATTTTCTCTAAGTGTTGATATCACCGATTGATTTATGACAAACCTCCTCGCAACCATTTCAGCTAAATCATGATAATGATCATCTCTAGGAGACTTGACTCTTTTTAACAAATGATCATCACTTGTTGGTGGAAAAATGGTACCAAAATCGTCAAAGGTGAAGCAATTGATCTTATCAGAATGAATATTAATTCCCATTTTACTCACTTTAGACCACTCGTAAACAAATTTCAATGCTGTGAATCCATCAATAACCGCGTGTTCAGAGCTCACAGATAAAGCTATCCCCGTACCACACGCAAACTCCGTCACTTGCACTACCACTAGTGGAGTGATAGACAAATTAGAAACACTACGATCAATTTTCGGGCAAAAATCCAATGCTAGGTCGATATCTTTCTTTGCATCCTTGAGGAAATCACAAAATTGAGAATCAACTTTTGCCTTTATAAACAAAACACCTTCATCATGACAATTGATTGATTGACCATCAGATGTAAATCTACCTGATGCTGGATAAACATGAGTTAAAAGCTTGGACAATGATTGTTCTAGTCGTTCATGTATAATGGAAATTTTAGTAAATGTGGAATATTTGATTGGATAGAAAAGAACACAGGGAACGTGCATTTGGAGAGCAAATTGATCAAAGAAAGATAATTTGTAAAATTTGGGGTGATCAACATCATTATCATGATTTGACGTAGGGAAGGATCTAATGAGATTCTTGGAAAGGATGTTAATCTTTGTAAGAACCTTAGACTCCATTATTTGGTTTTGAAGGTGTTTTCTATAATATCTCCAAATCATGCCATCAATATATAGCCTTCATGCCTCAAAGGTTGGATCCATTTAGTGCATTTCTTATAACATTTTAAAAAGAAATTAAAGGAGGCCAAAAGGCCGATGTAATCCTACAAGTGGAGTATGAGAAAAGTAGAATATATCCATAGATTATCCCTACATCATAAAGATAGAAAAGTTATTTCCAATAAACCCTTGACTAGAATAAGGTCTTCCAAATCGTCTAAAAAAGGAGATACAAATATAATAGCAATAACAATAACTAATCAATGTGAAATGCAATAATCTGAGCATAAAAAATAACAGTAGAAGTCGAAATCAAAAAAAAAAAAATTACAAAATAATACTAATCTATAATATATTAGAAGCATGAAGATTCTTAGAAATGTTGTTTGAACCTTTTGTCTTCCTTAAAAGACTTTGCTTATACAAAATTTTATTTTCACTATATTTTTTCATATGTAAAGTAATATAAATCTTTCCCTAACCTTTAGGATTTTAAAATCAATTAAATATTATTTCTTTATTTGTACGGAAAAATATTAACAATAATCACGGTAGGAAAATCCTAATTTGTCATGGGTTCGAAGGGATATGAACTAAAATTTTGCTTACTAATTATTTTCTTACTTAAACTACAACAAATAATTAAGATCTTAACATTTTGCACTTTATAAATAAACGGAAAAGAGTTAAAATAGTTTTCGAACTATACAAAATAGATTATTTATATATTTCGTTATATTTTGGGGATCAAAAAAGTCGTTACTATTAACTTAAGAGACCACAAATACTCTTAAAAATTAACAGCACTAATATTGTATGTCAGTACGCCATATAATAACAATCCCGCTGCCTAAGCTTGCTAGCTAGGATAGTCACTAAATTTTGACCCAATTTATAATTCAAACCCTAATTTTTTGTCTAGACTCGACCCACTAAAATTAAGAGACAAACTTATCACCATTAAACGTGTCCAATTCCTATGTTTGCCACCATTTCTCCCTTCTCTACAAAGCAAACTTCTTTTCAATATTCACACAATTAATTTCATGTCTATATATTATAAATAAAATAAAGGGTTGGTTGCATTTAATCTCTTTGAATTACTGACATTCTGCTCTTCATTTATTTTTTTTGCTTTTTCCATGGTACTGTGTAGGGGTGTATATTCGGTTTTTCGGTTTGGTTTTACATTATTCGGTTTGAATTTTTGGTTTTTAGTTTTGTAAAAGTGTAACCCAATCTGATCCAAAATAAATTTGGTTTGGTTTTGTTTTCCTCTATTGGGTTCGGCTTTTTTCGGTTTGATTATTCGGTTATGTCAATAATTAATAACATATATAACCAAAATAATAATATTTAATTCCTTAAATATACTTTCTAATATATATCATAAGTAAAACTTAAAACACAATACTTATAAGTATATCATGAAAGGCAATAACCAAAAAGGGACAAAAGTGGTTAACTCCAACTTAATTCTAAACCTAATCCAAAAAATCAAACAAAGTAATTTATTAATCCAAAACCAATCCAAAAAATCAATAAAAATCCAAAAAATCAAAAAACCAATCCAAATAAAAATTCGATTTGATTTGGTTTGGTTATTCGGTTTAATTCGAATAGTGCACACCCCTAGTACTGTGGTGTATTTATGGCTTAATAATTTAAAGGGGTCGGATCTAGAAAGAATGAGTAAGTATTTAAATAATAAATTGGATCAAAATTTAGTAGGTATTTTAGGTGATAATTTAGGTGGCGAAATTAGTATCATGTGACGTGTCATATCATTGTTGTTAATTCTTGAGGATATTCGTGATCTCTTAAAATAATTGCGGGAGTATTTTTTATCTAAAAATGTAAAGGATGATAAATAGTCTAATTCACATAGTTTAAATCTTGTGTGGTAAAATATTTATAATAATAATAATTTTCTTAATATGTGTATTAAGTTAAACGATAACAACTAAAAATGAACGGAGTGAGTAAAAAGAACTAGAAACAACGAGTAGTCACCAAATAGGAAAGTGATCGACATGTGTATTGAATTGCATAGGCGGTGTTTTAGCATTAATTATTTATTATTTTAATTATTTTTTAAAGATTAATATTTAATACTGTTATAAAAATAGTCATGTCAATAATTTTCTTTGTTGAGTTGAAATATGACAAACAATAGTGAACGAAATAAATATTTCGTCCGTTTCATATTAGATGGACTTTTTTTTATTTTACATGATAATTAAAAAATTATTAACAAATTGATCAAGTTTACAATCAAAAAGTCATATTAATTATAAGAGTAAATATAAAAAAATTTAATTAATTTTATCTTAATTAAGTTACCGATCAAATAATATGAAATATCTATTTTTAATAAAATGTCCATATGATATAAAACGGAGAAAGTTAGACCAAAGTAAATGATCAATATCTCCCTTCTTAGTTCTTTCCAATAATAGAAAATATATTCATTACGATTCTGTTATTTTATTCAGTTATTTTTATAAATTTTAAAAATTATATAGTATAATTATAAATTTATATAAAATTAAACTTTTAATTTTATTTAAAAAATTGAATAATCGGTTCAATTCGG
>NW_006239619.1:179227-185508 GCF_000226075.1 Solanum tuberosum | reverse complement strand
ACCCATGAAATTGAAGAAGAAATCAGTTGAAACCCCATCTTCTAGCTTGAGCTTCATCAAGGTCTTCAATGGAGTTTTTGAGAGAATCTATTTTGAGAGGGAGGGTCAATTTGAAGAATGGGGTCTACTTTTAGGCTTTGGGGTTTTCACCAACTTATAACCGTTTATAATAATTCCCCAAAGTACCCAAACTACCCCTCACTTCGTTGGACCTTTTTAAATAAGTCCAACTTGAGTTTTATTTTTGTAGATTTCGTCGGGAAACAAGTTCGCGACGCGGATGTGTTCCCACAAGTTTTCTGGAAATTAAATTCGAGACAGTAGAGTCTGCGGTGTCTCCGCGATGCGGGGCTACCTTTTGGCCATTGGTGGAGCAGGTCCGCGACGCGGAGCCACTCCCTCCAAGGGTTGGGGTCCTCCTCGGGGACTCTTAGGGTGGTCCCGGGGATTCGTACCTGAACGTTTTGATCCTAAAAACATTTATTAAGACACTAGGGTCACCTCCACTGATTTTAGACTCCAAACAACCCATAAAAACGTGAACAACATACTAGAACACACCAACACGTAAAAGACTAGTTTCCGAACGTCTTGGTCGTCCCTTGACGTTTGACTTCCAAACTATTTAAAACTGACTAAAAAGGCTATTCTTCATTATTTTAACAAGTTATTAATGCATAGGACCCATGTGAGGCTCTACTTTATTCTACTTCATTTTGAGGGGTGTTACAATATCCCCACTTGGGAACATTCGTCCTCGAATGACACTTTAAAACATTAAGGGTAATGACTCAAGACTACCAACCCTCAACAATCATACAATATCAATATGAAAGGACTCATCAAGGAGGAAACATCAACTCCACATAATAAGCCATTACAACACAACTTCATTCAAATTTATGGAAGTAGGAATCACACCTACACCTCAACATGCCTCAAAACCTTTTCTTTTTTTTCCATTTCTCATTTATTTGGAGGAACTTCCTTCTCCATAGCACCTCATGCTCATAACAACATCAAAGAACACAATATGCAATTATATTATTAAAACACAATAATGTTACATCAAGAATACACTTAAGCATGCTCAACTAATCAACTCTAACAACTTTTAGCAACTCCCTAATTTATGCATATAAGGAGAACATCGATCATGAAATTTATTTTCTCATTTAAATCAAGAACTCAATTTAAAGCATGCATCATTATAAGGAGAAATATATAAACTCATTTTTTTCACACAAGACTCCAAAAACCATGCATCATGCTTCTATAATTCTATGACTCAAACTCGATTAGGAATAGAAGAAGGAGACAAGAATATCCAAACTCACATCAACTCATCATTCAACATACCATCCCCACTTAGGAGAAACCCATCTAAACCAACACAAAACTAGAAATTATGACTTACCGGCACCTTCATCCGGATTTGCTTCCTTGTTAGCTTTGAGAGCATAAAACGATTCCTTGCTTGACCATCAACACTAGGACCACTATAAGGAGCTTGCCTAGCATTCATTCCTTTAGCCACAATATTAGGACAATCTCTCATCTTGTGATCATTCTTCCCACAACCTAACGACTAGTGCATGATAGACACTTCCCAAAAAGCTTTTTTCCACAAGTGGAACAAGTAAGCTTAGCAATTTGAGAACCACCACCTCCTACATGGGTAACCTTAGGAGTACTTGATAAATCTTGATTTGGAGCCCTCTTCTTAAACCTAGGTTGTCCTTGATCCTCATACCTACCCCTTTTCAAATCTTTCCTCACCCTAGTCATTTTGGACTCCTCAATAGATTGAGCATACACAACAAGCCTAGAGATGTTCATGTCACCATGGAGCATTGCCGCACGACACTCTTCTTTCACCAAGTCGGATACACCGGTAACAAACCTACTCATCTCCTCTCTAGAGTTAGACACCAAAGATGGAGCATACCTAGACAACATAGAGAACTTCAAAGCATACTCCACACTCATATTACCTTACCTAAGATTAATGGACTCCTCAATTTTGCACTCCCTCTTCTCTAGGGGAAAGTACTTACCCAAGAATGCTTCCTTAAACCCCTCCCATTCTATAGGACCCGCTTCCTCCGGCCTATTTGCCATCCATTGAGTGTACCAAATTTGGGCCACCTCCTTCAATTGGTATGAAGCCAATTCCGCTTTCTCTCTAGAAGATACTCCCATAGCATCCACAATTTTTGTAAATCTCATCCAAGAATCTTTGGGGATCTTCTCCAATTCTAGAGCCCAAAAAGATAGGAGGATTCATCCTCACGAAGTCTCTCAACCTTGAGGCAGCCGTACTCTCATTAGCATTCACCCTAGGCCCCACATCTCTATTTGCTTGAGCCGTCATGGCGTGAGCTAGAGTTAGAAAAGCCGCCCTAATCTCTTCATTAGTCATGGCCGGGGGAACCACTGGAACCTCATTATCTTGATTGCCTATGGGGACTTGGTCACCTTGAAGACGTTGGGGAGGAACTCCCCCATCCACATTCTCCTCTTCTGCTCTCCAAGGATTAGCCCTCGTATTCATAGCCTATAAACACAAGAGACGGATTAGGAAAGATACTCATAGACAAACATTATGAACAATTAATCATAAATAAACATTAAACAACACAAGAGCTATCAATACCATTCACTTTACACATAATTCCATCAACTTTGAATGTATAGAAATAGACACACTTCATAGCAAATTTCAGGGTTTTGTAGAAGACAAAGGTTCATGGAGTATTTCATTCAAAAACCACAAACACATCAATTAATCAATACCCAAACGTTTCAAATCATTTTCATGCAAGAACCATTGATAGAATTCAAAAAGAAGCATTTAGTGACTTTTTGAAAACGCTGTAAAATCCTTTGAAATTGACAGTAGGATGAAGATGAGTCCTAGATGAAGAGCCAACATACCTCAATTGATGAAATCTCAACGAAATTTGGTAGAAGGGAACCCTCAATTGAAACCCTAGCTCTCCACCTTCTTCTTCCTTGAACTTGAGAGAACTTTAGAGAGAGAAAGAACTTTGGGGTTTTGATTTTGGAAGAATGAATTCTAAAACACCTCTTAAATGTTTTAATACCTTTAAAACACCTAAAATAACAATAACCCAAAGTACCCAAACTACCCCTCACTTAGTTGGACCTTTTTAAACAAGTCCAACTTGAGTCTTATTTTTTGCAGATTTCATCGGGAAACAAGTTCGCGACGTGGAGGTGTTTCCACAAGTTTTCTGGAAATTAAATTCGAGACAGTAGAGTCCGCGGTTTCTCCGCGACGCGGAGCTACTTTTTGGCCATTGGTGGAGCAGGTCCGCGACGCGGAGCCACTCCCTCCAATAACAACTTCAAGCTGCCTTGGAAGCTTGCTTGGCCAAGGGTTGGGGTCCTCCTCGGGGACTCTTAGGGGGGTCCTGGCGAGTCGTACCCGAACGTTTTGACCCAAAAAACATTTATTAAGACACTAAGGTCACCTCCACTGATTTTAGACTCCAAACAGCCCATAAAAACATGAACAACATACTAGAACACACCAACACGTAAAATACTAGTTTCCGAAAGTCTTATTCGTCCCTTGACGTTTGACTTCCAAACTCTTTAAAACTGACTAAAAAGGCTATTCTTCATTATTTTAACAAGTTTTTAATGCATAGGAACCATGTGAGGCTCTACTTTATTCTACTTCATTTTGAGGGTTGTTGCAATATCCCCCACTTGGGAACATTCTTCCTCGAATGACACTTTAAAACATTAAGGGTAATGACTCAAGACGACCAACCCACAACAATCATACAATATCAATATGAAAGCACTCATCAAGGAGGAAACATCAACTCCACATAACAAGCCATTACAACACAACTTCATTCAAATTTATGGAAGTAGGAATCACACCTACAACTCAACATGCCTCAAAACCCTTTTTTTTTTCATTTCTCATTTATTTGGAGGGACTTCCTCCTCCATAGCACCTCATGGTCATAACAATATCAAAGAACTGAATATGCAATTATATTATTAAAACACAATCATGCTACATCAAGAATACACTTAAGCATGCTCAACTAATCAACTCTAACAACTTTTAGCAACTCCCCAATTTATGCATATAAGGAGAACAACGATCATGAAACTTATTTTCTCATTTAAATCAAGAACTAAATTTAAAGCATGCATCATTAGAAGGAGAAATATTTTTTACCAACTCCCCAATTTATGCATATAAGGAGAACAACAATCATGAAACTCATTTTCTCATTTAAATCAAGAACTCAATTTAAAGAATGCATCATTATAAGGAGAAATATAGAAACTCATTTTTTCACACAAGACTCCAAAAACAATGCATCATGCTTCTACAATTCTATGACTCAAACTCGATTAGGAATAGAAGAAGGAGACAAGAATATCCAAATTCACCTCAACTCATCATTCAACATACCATCCCCCACTTAGGAGAAACCCATCTAAACCAACATAAAAGGATTCCAACACAAAACTAGAAATTATGACTTACCGGCACCTTCATCCGGATTTGCTTCCTTGTTAGCTTGGAGAGCATAGAAACGATTCCTTGCTTGACCATCAACACTAGGAACACTATAAGGAGCTTGCCTAGCATTCATTAATTTAGCCACAACATTAGGACAATCTCTCACCTTGTGATCATTTTTCCCACAACCTAACCACTAGTGCCGGATAGACACTTACCAAAATGATTCTTTCGACAAGTGGAACAAGTAAGCTTAGCAATTTGAGAACCACCACCTCCTTCATGGTTAACCTTAGGAGTACTTGATAAATCTTGATTTGGAGCCCTTTTGTTAAACCTAGGTTGTCCTTGATCCTCATACCTACCCCTTTTTTAAATCTTTCCTAACCCTAGTCATCTTGGACTCCTTAATAGATTGCGCATACACAACAATCCTTGAGATGTTCATGTCACCATGGAGAATTGCCGTGCGGCACTCTTCTTTCACCAAGTCGGATACACCGGTAACAAACCTACTCATCTCCTCTCTAGAGTTAGGCACCAAAGATGGAGCATACCAAGACAACATAGAGAACTTCAAAGCACACTCCTCCACACTCATATTACCTTGCCTAAGATTAATGAACTCCTCAATTTTGAACTCCCTCTTCTCTAGTGGAAAGTACCTACCCAAGAATGCTTCCTTAAACTCCTCCCATTCTATAGTTACCGCTTCCTCCGGCCTATTTGCCTTACATTGAGTGTACCAACTTTGGGCCACCTCCTTCAATTGGTACAAGTCTAGCATATGAGCTACAACATCATCTTATGGAGACTCATCTTAGTCCATCATCGGCACTTATCACAATTTCAAGAGAAACATGCTTTCACATTAGCATAATACCACTTTATACAATATCACATTAATACCATTAGAACATCTTCACATTATAGCTTCACACAAACTTTACATATATCTTCATATATGACTTGACATATAGCCTCATGTGTATAATAATACAACAATGTAATAGCACTCATATAATGCCTTTCTTGGCCTCAATTCACAACAATGCAATATTCCCACATTATACAACAACTTCACCAATGCCTTCATGGCTACAATTCACAATAATACCACACAAGAATAAAAATAACACTTCTGGATCCAACCTACCAACAACAATCAATTCAATAAAGAGAGTTCAAGCCTTCTTACCATAATCCAAAGCCATAGCAAAATTCACAAATACTTCACCCATAAGGCTTAGCACCCTTAATTCATCCATTATCAGCAATTAATCATAAATAAAAGTTAAAAAACACAAGAGATATTAATACCATTCACTTTACACATAATTCCATCAACTTTGAATTTATAGAAATAGACCCACTTCATAGCAAATTTTAGGGTTTGTAGAAGACAAGGGTTCATGGAGTATTTCATTCAAAAATGACAAACACATCAATTAATCCATACCCAAACCTTTCAAATCAATTTCATGCAAGAACCCTTGATTGAATTCAGCTTTTAGTCACTTTTTGAAAACATTGGAAAATCCTTTGAAATTGACTCTAGGATTAAGATGAGTCCTAGATGAAGAGTCATCATACCTCAATTGATGAAATCTCAACGAAATTTGGTGGAAGGGAACCCTCAATTGAAACCCTAGCTCTCCACCTTCTTCTTCCTTGAACTCAAGAGAACTTTAGAGAGAGAAAGAACAAAGGGTTTTGATTTTGGAAGAATGAATTCAAAAACACCTCTTAAATGCTTTAATACCTT
>NW_006239619.1:178926-179036 GCF_000226075.1 Solanum tuberosum | reverse complement strand
TCTCCGCGATGCGGAGCCACTTTTTGGCCATTGGTGGTTAATAACAGCAAGGTTAAGGAGATCACAATTAGAGAATTGAATATTAGAATGCGGAAGCACAAAAGAAAAGA
>NW_006239619.1:174381-176956 GCF_000226075.1 Solanum tuberosum | reverse complement strand
CGATTGAAGCCCATTGAGCTTATCATTGAACTCCTTGGTTTGAAATCTTGTTATGGGCCTCCTTGGCCTTCTTCTTACCATCAAGATTAGCAAAATCATTAGTAGGCAAAGGCAATAAATCAAGGGGGGTAAGGGGGTTGAATCCATATACAACTTCAAAAGGAGTCTTACCAGTAGAAGAATGGAAGGTCCTATTATAAGCAAATTCTACAATAGGTAAGTAATCTTCCCAAGAAGTCAACTTTCCTTTCAAAATAGCCCTCAACATGTTCCCTAAAGTTCTATTAACCACTTCCGTTTGCCCGTCCGTTTGTGGGTGACAAGATGTAGAAAATAGCAATTTAGTTCCCAACTTTCCCCAAAGAATTCTCCAAAAGTGACTTAAGAACTTGGCATCCCTATCACTAACAATAGTTCTAGGTATTCCATGCAATTTAACCACTTCCTTTACAAACAAGTCAGCCACATGAGATGCATCATTAGTCTTTTTACATGGGATAAAACGAGCCATTTTAGAAAATCTATCTACTACCACAAATATACTATCCTTACCATACTTAGTCCTTGGCAGCCCCAATATGAAATCCATAGAAATATCAATCCAAGGGGTATTAAAAACAGGTAAAGGAGTATAAATCCTTGGCAGCCCCAATATGAAATCCATAGAAATATCAATCCAAGGGGAATTAGAAACAGGTAAAGGAGTATAAAGACCATGCGGCAATGTTCTAGACTTAGCCTGTTTACATTCAAGACAATAAGAACACACTTTTTCAACATCCTTTCTCATGCTAGGCCAATAAAAATGTTCAGAAAGTATTTCCAGTGTTTTGGGTACGCCAAAATGTCCCATTAGCCCTCCATAATGTGCTTCCCTAACAAATAGTTCACGCAACGAGCAGTTAGGAACACATAATTTATTTTCCTTGAATAGAAATTCATCTTGAAGATTAAATTTCTCAAAAGGACCTAACTTACATTCAGCAAAAATCTCACCAAAATCAGAATCATTAGCATAGAGGAACTTGATTTGGTCAAAACCCAATAACTTTGAAGTAAGAGTAGAGATCAAAACATACCTTCTTGAGAGTGCATCAGCAACCACATTCTCCTTTCCTTGTTTGTAAGCAATTACATAAGGAAAAGTTTCAATAAACTCTACCCATTTAGCATGCCTACGACTAAGTTTACCTTGGCTCTTCAAGTATTTTAATGACTCATGATCAGTCTTGACCACGAATTCTCGAGGCCACAAGTAGTGCTGCCATGTAGCTAACGCCCTTACCAAGGCATATAGCTCCTTATCATAAGTTAAGTAGTTCAATGTTGCTCCACTTGGCTTTTCACTAAAGTAGGCAATTGGCTTGGAGTCTGGCATCAAAACTGCACCTATGCCTTTACCAGAGGCATCACACTCAACTTCAAAAGACTTAGAAAAATCAAGCAATTGCAATAGAGGAGCAGAACACAATTTATCCTTCAGCAAGTTAAATGCATCATCTTGTTCCTTTCCCCATGTAAAAACCTTATCCTTTTTAATAACTTCAGTTAAAGGAGCAGCAATGGTGCTAAAGTCTCGCACAAACCTCCTATAAAAACTAGCAAGTCTATGAAAACTCCTAACTTCAGTTACACTATTAGGTTTAGGCCATTCTTTTATTGCCTTGATTTTCTCATCATCTACTTCAACTCCCTTAGAACTGACCACAAAACTTAAGAAAACCACACGATCCACATAGAAAGTACACTTTTTGAGACTAGCAAATAAGCGCTGATTTCTAAGAACTTCAAAAACTTGTTTTAAGTGCTCTAGGTGTTCATCCAGATTTTGAGAAAAGATCAAGATGTCATCAAAATACACCACAATAAATTTTCCATGGAAATCTTTAAAAACATGATTCATTAGTCTCATAAAAGTGCTTGGTGCATTAGTCAAGCCAAAGGGCATAACTAACCACTCATAAAGTCCATATTTGGTCTTAAAAGCAGTTTTCCATTCATCTCCAAGATTCATACGAATATGATGGTAACCACTCTTTAGATCAATCTTATGTTATGAATGCTAAGTGGCTTGTATGGGGCCTCTCGGGATCCTATACGCCATGTTACGCCTAGGGGTACCTTGGTGATAACAGCAAGGTTAAAGGAGATCACAAATAGAGAATTGAATATTAGAATGCAGAAGCACAAGAAAAGAAACAACAAAACTAACTAAAGATATGGGAGATTCGAAGGAAAGATCCACGAATTTCCAAGGATTAGATGTTCTAAGGTCTTGAAAAGATCCAAGTAACAACGTATAGATTTATGGAAGAAATCCAACGCCTTTACCTGAGAAAACGAATCAAAACGATAGATTCGGATCTTGACCGCTTTATGAGTAACTAAAGACAATAATTAGTATGTAGAAACTAATCACCTTCTAAAGAATACCAAAAAGAAACCAAAGATATCACAAGAAGAAATTACTTTATACCTTAAACTATGAAACTAGTAAAGGTTTAAAGATAAATTCTCAAAGAACAAGTCACAAAGGTTCAAAGAACTCTCTCAAATATTATTAATATCAATGTAA
>NW_006239619.1:163124-173888 GCF_000226075.1 Solanum tuberosum | reverse complement strand
GTAAGTAATCTTCCCAAGAAGTCAACTTTCCTTTCAAAACAGCCCTCAATATGTTCCCTAAAGTTCTTTTAGAAAAGATTTTGGAACCATACAGTTGGTCCAACATGTCATCAAGACGAGGGATAGGATGGCGATACTTTACCGTTATCTTGTTGATGGCTCGACAATCTACACACATCCTCCATGTTCCATCCTTTTTGGGGACTAATATGACTGGAACAGAGCATGGGCTCATACTCTCTCGAACAAATCCCTTTTCAAGCAATTCTTCAACTTGCCTTTGTAATTCTTTGGTCTCTTCAGGATTGCTCCTATAGGCAGGCCTATTAGGAAGTTGAGACCCAGGCACAAAGTCTATTTGGTGCTCAATCCCTCTCAAAGGTGGCAATCCCTTTGGAGTGTCATCAGGAAAAACATCTTCAAAATTCTGCAAAAGAGAAGAAACACTATTTGGCAAAGAAGGAGTTAGTTGTTCAAAATTAATCAATACTTCTTTGTAAGTAAGTAGTATTATGGGCAGTCCCTCTCTCCTAGCATTCAAACACTCTTTGGCTTTTATATAAAGGCTCTCATTTTTCTTTTCCTTAGCCGTTTTCCTCTCACCAAAACATTTTATTTTTTTACTCACACCCTCTTTTACCTCTTTACTTAGATCGCTGCCCTCTCTCTCTTTCTCTCGGCCATCTCTCTTTTTTTCTATCTCTTGGCCTTTTTGTTTTCCCTCAAGCTCACTTTTTACCTCTCCCTTTTGTTTTCCCATTGTTTCCCTCAATCGTTTTTGATCTTCAAACACTTGAGAAGGAGATAATGGTGCAAGAGTATACTTCTTACCATTATGCAGAAGACTATACCTATTCTTTCTCCCATGATGAGTAGTATCCCTATCATACTGCCAAGGTCGGCCAAGTAAAACATGACATGCTTGCATTGGAACTACATCACAAAGAATTTCATCTTCATACCTACCAACATTGAATGAAATCATGCATTGTTTGTTTACTTTTACTTCTCCACAATCATTCAACCATTGGAGCCTATATGGGGTAGGGCGCTTCATGCATGCAATTCCTAGTTTATCCACCAAGTATGAACTCACCACGTTTGCACAACTTCCCCCATCAATAATCATAGAATAAGTCTTCCCTTTTATCCCACACCTAGTATGAAACAAATTCTCTCTCTGCCCTTCATCAACACTACCCAAATTGATAGTCATAATTCTCCTAACCACCCCAATTATACCATCATTAGGCAATTCCAAATCATCTTCCTCACTTACACCTTCTCTCTCTTCTTCTTCCCCCTCACTTTTTTCACTCTCATATTCTCCATTCTCTCTAAGTAGGATGTTTCTTCTACTTGGACATTCATGCATCATATGCCCCCTTCCATGACATTTGTGACATTGAATAGAACTTGAAGGTTTAGAAGATTTAGGATTAAAGGTTTTACCTCCCTCCTCAACTTTACCTTTACCTCTATCATCTTGAGGTTTGGAAGGAGCTTTCCCCTCTTGAGTTGACCATGGCTTCTTAGAGATAGTGTTTGGTCGACTTCTCCATGAGTTATTTTGCTGCTTTTTCTCAATTTGTTTTTCAACTTTTACAGACAAATCAACTAACTCATCTAAAGTTACATATTGTTGTATCTCTACTACATTAGCTATTTCTGTATTTAAACCATTTAAAAATCTAGCTATTGTAGCCTCTTCTTCCTCCATGCAGTTAGCTTGGATCATAGCCATATCCATGCTTTTGAAGTACTCATCCACCGACATGGAGCCTTGCTTCAAGCGTTGAAGGCGAGATTGTAGATCTCTTTGGAAGTATGATGGAATAAATCGCTTTCTCATTACCCTCTTCATCTCTGCCCACGTAGCAATAGGTGGTAGCTCCTCTTGCAATCTGTCCCTAGCAAGCTTTTTCCACCAAGAAGCAGCATAATCAGAAAACTCAACAACAGCAAGTTTAACTTTCTTACCCTCAGAGTAGTTATGGCAATCAAAGATGGCTTCAACTCGTCTCTCCCAATCAAGGTATAAGTCTGGATCCCTTGTCCCCTTGAAAGCTGGCATATCTGGATCCCTTGTCCCCTTGAAAGATGGCATCTTCATCTTTATACTATTTATATTATCGTTTTCTACTCTACCTCTTTGTCCCCTCCTATCTCTTCTTTCTAGATTAAATTCAACATCAAAATCATCATTATCATATTCAGGATTTACAAAAGGGATATGGGGTACATTCCTTCTAACTTGGGGTCTAACATTATTTGGGGGTACAACATTATTCTCCCTCCTAATTGCAGCTATGGTGTCATTCTGCTCGATAATCATATCCCTCATCTCTTGAAATTGAAGGGTCCATCTCTCAAATTGTTGGTGCATAGCTTGAAGGGTGAAGTCGTTCCTTCCTTTGACCTCGGCTTCTAAACGAGCCCTTTCCTCATCACCACCTGAATTAGACATCTAAAAAAAAAAAAAAAAGATCAAGTATCACACTTTTAATATGGCTTTTACCCTCTTTTTAACTCACCCACACTTGCCTTTTTCCACTCAAAATAACCTTTGAACGAGAATACTTTGTAGATTTATAATTAAACCAATACGTGTATCAAGTTCGTAGTAATAAAGTATGGAATCTTGGGGTACAAAAGAAAGTAAAGAACTAGTCCTAGAACAAGTAGGATTTAGTTGAAACAAAACACGAATAAAAAGGAACTTATTTTAGAATTATAAGAACAATAAAAAAAATTCCTCTTATTCTTAAAGATCTACAATCCCCTCTTCTTGCTACCTTGTTGCTTGGAAAGAAATTAATGCAAAACTTGGAGAGCAAGTAATAAGATTTCTTGAATAGCAACTAATAAGCTTTCTTGGGTATCAAGTAATCAACTTTCTTGGAGGACAAGTAATCAGATTTCTTAGAGAGCAAGTTATAACTTTTTTTTGTTCACGCTACGGTTCACGCTATAGTATTTTTTTTGTTTTTTTTTGTTCACGCTACTGTTCACGCTACAATATTTTATTAATTTATTTTTTGCTCTAATATAAGAAGAAATCCCAAGATTTATCAAGAACGGAATCTTGATAAAACAGCTCTGATACCACTTTATAACAGCAAGGTTAAGGAGATCACAATTAGAGAATTGAATATTAGAATGCGGAAGCACAAAAGAAAAGAAACAAAAAAACCTAACTAAAGATATGGGAAATTCAAAGGAAAGATCCAAGAATTTCCAAGGATTAGATGTTCTAAGGCCTTGAAAAGATCCAAGTAACAACATATAGATTTATGGAAGAAATCTAACGCCTTTACTTGAGAAAACGAATCAAAACGATAGATTTGGATCTTGACCTCTTTATGAGTAAATAAAGACAATAATTAGTATCTAGAAACTAATCACCTTCTAAAGAATACCAAAAAGAAACCAAAGATATCACAAGAAGAAATTACTTTATACCTTAAACTATGAAACTAGTAAAGGTTTAAAGATAAATTCTCAAAGAACAAGTCACAAAGGTTCAAAGAACTCTCTTAAATATTATTAATATCAATCTTAATTGTCTTTAATGAATGAAAAGGACTCCTATATATAGGAGAAGGGAAAAACGTCCAAGAAGCCAAACCCTAAAAAAAACAATTACAAGGAATCCTACTCTAGAAAGGAAATAAAGTAACCTAACTAGGAACAAATTTAGTACTTCTAGGAAAGCATTAAATGGTACTTAGGAGACCATAAATAGACTAAGGAAAATATTAATAACCTATATATAAATAAATAACTAAGGTAAATCCCAACTAGGAAAAGAATCTTGACAATCTTGGAAAGTTTGACTAGTCTTCTCTCAAAACTTGGGCAGAAAGCAACTCTTGTTGTGGCTGATTCTTGGACTCTTCTTGACCTTATTTGCACGAAATTGGACCTTAAAATTCCTCATCTTGGGCTTGAATTTGGGCCACCAAATAATTGTAGCATTTGGACAATTTCTCTCCCTTGGGCTTGAGCTCTTCTTCCCCAATAAGACACCTTTGGATCAGCGATGGAAGCCCATTGAGCTTATCATTGAACTCCTTGGTTTGAGATCTTGTTATGGGCCTCCTTGGAGTTTTTAAAGCTTCATCCTTGTCCTTAAATGTAGTAGAGCTTACATGGATGCTATCAATGGAGCAGGTCCGCGACGCGGAGCCACTCCCTCCAATAACAACTTCAAGCTGCATTGGAAGTTTGCTTGGCCAAGGGTTGGGGTCCTCCTCGGGGGACCCTTAGGGTGGTATCGGGGAGTCGTACCCGAACGTTTTGACCCTAAAGAACATTTATTAACACACTAGGGTCACCTCCACTGATTTTAGACTCCAAACAACCCATAAAAAACATGAACAACATACTAGAACACACCAACACGTAAAAGACTAGTTTCCGAACGTCTTGGGCGTCCCTTGACGTTTGACTTCCAAACTCTTTAAAACTGACTAAAAATGCTATTCTTCATTATTTTAACAAGTTATTAATGCATAGGACCCATGTGAGGCTCTACTTTATCCTACTTCATTTTGAGAGGTGTTACAATATACCCCACTTGGGAATATTCGTCCTCGAATGACACTTTAAAACATTAAGGGTAATGACTCAAGACTAGCAGCCCACAACAATCATACAATATCAATATGAAAGCACTCATCAAGGAGGAAACATCAACTCCACATAACAAGCCATTACAACACAACTTCATTCAAATTTATGGAAGTAGGAATCACACCTACAACTCAACATGCCTCTAACACTTTTTTTTTTTCCATTTCTCATTCATTTGGAGGAACTTCCTTCTCCATAGCACCTCATGCTCATAACAACATCAAAGAACACAATATGCAATTATCTTATTAAAACACAATCATGCTACATCAAGAATACACATAAGTATGCTCAACTAATCAACTCTAACAACTTTTAGCAACTTCCTAATTTATGCATATAAGGAGAACAACTATCATGAAACTGATTTTCTCATTTAAATCAAGAACTCAATTTAAAGCATGCATCATTATAAGGATAAATATAGAAACTCATTTTTTTCACACAAGACTCCAAAAACCATGCATCATGCTTCTACAATTCTATGACTCAAACTCGATTAGGAATAGAAGAAGGAAAAAGAATATCCAAACTCACCTCAACTCATCATTCAACATACCATCCCCCACATAGGAGAAAACCCATCTAAACCATAACAAAACTAGAAATTATGACTTACCGGCACCTTCATCCGCATTTGCTTCCTTGTTAGCTTGGAGAGCATAGAAATGATTCATTGCTTGACCATCAACACTAGGACCACTTTACGGAGCTTGCCGAGCATTCATTCCTTTAGCCACAATATTAGGACAATCTCTCACCTTGTGATCATTTTTCCCACAACCTAACCACTAGAGCCGAATATACACTTCCTAAAATGCTTCTTTCCACAAGTGGAACAAGTAGGCTTAGCAATTTGAGAACCACCACCTCCTTCATGGTTAACCTTAGGAGTACTTGATAAATCTTGATTTAGAGCCCTCTTCTTAAACCTAGGTTGTCCTTGATCCTCATACCTACACCTTTTTAAATCTTTCCTAACCCTAGTCATCTTGGACTCCTTAATAGATTGCTCATACACAACAAGCCTTGAGATGTTCATGTCACCAATGAGCATTGGCATACGACACTCTTCTTTCACCAAGTCGGATACACCGGTGATAAACTTACTCATCTCCTCTCAAGAGATAGGCACCAAACATGGAGCATACCTAGACAACATAGAGAACTTCCAAGAATACTCCTCCACACTCATATTACCTTTCCTAAGATTAATGAACTCCTCAATTTTGCACTCCCTCTTCTCTAGGGGAATGTACTTACCCAAGAATGCTTCCTTAAACTCCTCACATTCTATAGTTACCGCTTCTTCCGGCTTATTTGCCTTCCATTGAGTGTACCAAATTTGGGTCACCTCCTTCAATTGGGACAAGTCTAGCATATGAGCTACAACATCATCTTATAGAGACTCATCATAGTCCATTATCACCACATATCACCATTTCAAGAGAAACATGCTTTCACATTAGCATAATACCACTTTATACAATATCACATTAATACCATTAGAACATCTTCACATTATAGCTTCACACAAACTTTACATATAGCTTCATATAGGACTTTACATATAGCCTCATATGTGTATAATAATACAACAATGTAATAACACTCATATAATGCCCTTCGTGGCATCAATTCACAACAATGCATTATTCCCACATTATACAACAACTTCACCAATGCCTTCATGGTTACAATTCACAATAATACTACAAAAGAATAAGATATAACACTTCTGGATCCAACCTACCAACAACAATCAATTCAATAAAGAGAGTTCAAGCCTTCTTACCATAATCCAAAGCCATAGCCAAAATCACCAATACTGAACCCATAAGGTTTACCACCCTTAATTAATCCATTATCAATAATTAATCATAAATAAACATTAAACAACACAAGAGATATCAATACCATTCACTTTACACATAATTCCATCAACTTTGAATTTATAGAAATAGACCCACTTCATAGCAAATTTTAGGGTTTTGTAGAAGACAAGGGTTGATGGAGTATTTCATTCAAAAACCACACACACATCAATTAATCCATACCCAAACGTTTCAAATCATTTTCATGCAAGAACAATTGATAGAATTCAAAAAGAAGGTTTTAGTCACTTTTTGAAAACATTGTAAAATCCTTAGAAATTGACTTTAGGATTAAGATGAGTCCTAGATGAAGAGCCACCATACCTCAATTGATGAAATCTCAACGAAATTTGGTGGAAGGGAACCCTTAATTGAAACCCTAGCTCTCCACCTTCTTGTTCCTTGAACTTGAGAGAACTTAAGAGAGAGAAAGAACTTTGGGGTTTTGATTTTGGAAGAATGAATTCAAAAACTCCTCTTAAATGTTTTCATACCTTTAAAATACTTAGAAACACTTAAAAATAATAATAACCCAAACTACCCCTCACTTAGTTCGACCTTTTTAAACAAGTCCAAGTTGTGTTTTATTTTTGCAGATTTCGTCGGGAAACAAGTTCGCGTTGCGGAGGTGTTCCCACATGTTTACTGGAAATTAAATTCGAGACAGTAGAGTCTGCGGTGTCTCCGCGATGCGGGGCTACCTTTTGGCCATTGGTGGAGCAGGTCCGCGACGCGGAGCCACTCCCTCCAAGGGTTGGGGTCCTCCTCGGGGACCCTTAGGGTGGTCCCGGGGAGTCGTACCCAAACGTTTTGACCCTAAAAACATTTATTAAGACACTAGGGTCACCTCTACTGATTTTAGACTCCAAACAACCCAATAAAACATGAACAACATACTAGAACACACCTACACGTAAAAGACTAGTTTCCGAACGTCTTGGTCGTCCCTTGACGTTTGACTTCCAAACTCTTTAAAACTGACTAAAAAGGCTATTCTTCATTATTTTAACAAGTTATTAATGCATAGGACCCATGTGAGGCTCTACTTTATCTTCCTTTATTTTGAGGGGTGTTACAATATACCCCACTTGGGAACATTTGTCCTAGAATGACACTTTAAAACATTAAGGGTAATGACTCAAGACTAGCAGCCCACAACAATCATACAATATCAATATGAAAGCACTCATCAAGGAGGAAACATCAACTCCACATAACAAGCCATTACAACACAACTTCATTCAAATTTATGGAAGTAGGAATCCCACCTACAACTCAACATGAGTCTAACCCTTTTTTTTTTCTTCCATTTCTCATTTATTTGGAGGAACTTCCTTCTCCATAGCACCTCATGCTCATAACAACATCAAAGAACACAATATGCAATTATCTTATTAAAACACAATCATGCTACATCACGAATACACTTAAGCATACTCAACTAATCAAATCTAACAACTTTTAGCAACTCCCCAATCTATGCATATAAGGAGAACAACTATCATGAAACTGATTTTCTCATTTAAATCAAGAACTCATTTTAAATCATGCATCATTATAAGGAAAAATATAAAAAATCATTTTTTTCACACAAGACTCCAAAAACCATGCATCATGCTTCTACAATTTTATGACTCAAACTCGATTAGGAATAGAAGAAGGATAAAGAATATCCAAACTCACCTCAACTCATCATTCAACATACCATCCCCCACTTAGGAGAAAACCCATCTAAACCAACACAAAACTAGAAATTATGACTTACCGGCACCTTCATCCGGATTTGCTTCCTTGTTAGCTTGGAGAGCATAGAAACGATTCATTGCTTGACCATCAACACTAGGACCACTATAAGGAGCTTGCCTAGCATTCATTCCTTTAGCCACAATATTAGGACAATCTCTCACTTGTGATCATTTTTCCCACAACCTAACCACTAGTGCCGGATAGACACTTCCCAAAATGCTTCTTTCCACAAGTGGAACAGGTAGGCTTAGCAATTGGAGAACCACCACCTCCTTCTTGGTTAAACTTAGGAGTACTTGATAAATCTTGATTTAGAGCCCTATTCTTAAACCTAGGTTGTCCTTGATCCTCATACCTACCCCTTTTCAAATCTTTCCTAACCCTAGTCATCTTGGACTCCTTAATAGATTGCTCAGACACAACAAGCCTTGAGATGTTCATGTAATTATGGAGCATTGCCATACGGCACTCTACTTTCACCCAGTCGGATACACCGGTAAGAAACCTACTCATCTCCTCTCAAGAGTTAGGAACCAAAGATGGAACCTACCTAGACAACATAGTGAACTTCAAAGCATACTCCTCATTCAACATACCATCCCCCAGTTACGAGAAACCCATCTAAACCAACACAAAAGGATTCCAACACAAAACTAAAAATTATGACTCATCCGGATTTACTTGCTTGTTATCTTGGAGAGCATAGAAATGATTCCTTGCTTGACCATCAACACGAGGACCACTATAAGGATCTTCCCTAGCATTCCTTCCTTTAGCCACAATATTAGGACAATCTCTCACTTGTGATCATTTTTCCCACAACCTAACCACTAGTGCCGGATAGACACTTCCCAAAATGCTTCTTTCCACAAGTGGAACAAGTAGGCTTAGCAATTTGAGAACCACCACCTCCTTCATGGTTTACCTTAGGTGCACTTGATAAATCTTGATTTGGAGCCCTTTTCTTAAACCTAGGTTGTCCTTGAACCTCGTACGTACCCCTTTTCAAATCTTTCCTAACCCTATTTATCTTGGACTCCTTAATAGATTGCTCATACACAACAAGCCTTGAGATGTTCATGTCACCATAGAGCATTGCCGTACGGCAGTCTTCTTTCACAAAGTTGGATACACCAGTAACAAACCTACTCATCTACTCTCTATAGTTAGGCACCAAAGATGGAGCATACCTAGACAACATAGAGAACTTCTAACCATACTCCTCTACACTAATGTTACCTTGCCTAAGATTAATGATTTCCTCAATTTTGCAGTCCCATTTCTCTAGGGGAAACTACTTACCCCAGAATGCTTCCTTAAACTCCTCCCATTCTATAGTTACCGCTTCCTCCGGCCTATTTGCCTTCCATTGAGTGTACAAAATTTGGGCCACCTCCTTCAATTGGTACAAGTCTAGCATATGAGCTACAACATCATCTTATAGAGACTCATCATAGTCCATCGTCACCACATATCACCATTTCAAGAGAAACATGCTTTCACATTAGCATAATACCACTTTATACAATATCACATTAATACCATTAGAACAACTTCACATTATAGCTTCACACAAACTTTACATATAGCTTCATATAGGACTTTACATATAGCCTCATATGTGTATAATAATACAACAATGTAATAACACTCATATAATACCCTTCGTGGCCTCAATTCACAACAATGTAATTTTCTCACATTATACAACAACTTCACCAATTCTTTCATGGCTACAATTCACAATAATACCACACAAGAATAAGATATAACACTTTTGGATCCAACCTACCAACAACAATCAATTCAATAAAGAGAGTTCAAGCCTTCTTACCATAACCCAAAGCCATAGCCAAAATCACCAAAATCCAAGCAATCATCAATACTTCACCCATAAGGCTTACCACCCATAATTCATCCATTATCAACAATTAATCATAAATAAACATTAAACAACACAAGAGATATCAATACCATTCACTTTACACATAATTCCATCAACTTTGAATTTATAGAAAAAGACGCACTTCATAGCAAATTTTAGGGTTTTGTAAAAGACAAGGGTTCATGGAGTATTTCATTCAAAAACCACAAACACATCAATTAATCCATACCCAAACGTTTCAAATAACTTGCATGCAAGAATCCTTGATACAATTCAAAATGAAGATTTTAGTGACTTTTTGAAAATATTGTAAAATCCTTTGAAATTGACTTTAGGATGAAGATGATTCCTAGATGAAGAACCACCATACCTCAATTGATGAAATCTCAACGAAATTTGGTGGAAGGGAACCCTCAATTGAAACCCTAGCTCTCCACCTTCTTCTTCCTTGAACTCAAGAGAACTTTAGAGAGAGAAAGAACAAAGGGTTTTGATTTTGGAAGAATGAATTCAAAAACACCTCTTAAATGTTTTAATACCTTTAAAATACTTAAAAACACTTAAAATTATAATAACCCAGTACCCAAATTACCCCTCACTTAGTTGGACCTTTTTAAACAAGTC
>NW_006239619.1:147865-162849 GCF_000226075.1 Solanum tuberosum | reverse complement strand
AAAATAGAGGATAAATGGTTGGACTTGTGGAAAGGAAGGTTTCCACAATCAACCCACATACCTCAACTTTGGAGAATCCTTGATGAAGATTGGAATGGAGAATTGAAGCTTGAGATTTGAGTCTTGAATCCGGAATTAGAGCTTGAGATGTTTGAATTTGGTTGAGGATCTTGGTGGAATTTTGAAGAGGGCTTAGAGAGTGTTTTTGAGTGTTTTGGAGCTAGAACAAATTATAACTAAGTATGGGACATATCCTCTTTTATAAAAGAAAAACGTCTCCAGCCGCTACAGTAACTTTGCTCACTGGAATTTGCAAATCTGCTCCGACAGGTTTTACGAAAATGGTCATAACTCCCTCATTCTAACTTGGAATGAGGTGAAACCAAGTGCATTGGAAAGCTAACTCATAGAGGTTTAATTTAATAGGCTGCTGCCCTTCCAGCTCCTTGTGTGCTAAGAGATATCGCCCCTTTAAAGTTGACACTGAAAATCGCATTTTTTTTGCGATTTTCGAATTTTGATACGATTGTTCTAAAATTCGGGTTAGACCCATTTCCTACTCAATTTGACCCCACGAATAAGAATATGAAGTCGAATTTCCAAAATCATGCACGGATATTGAGATATATGGAAATTACAATTATAGGTGTTTCCGAAGCACATTTTCGGGCATTTTGGGGTCGTTTCACTTCATGGCAGTGGCCTCAATTCACAACAATGCAATATTCCCACATTATACAACCACTTCACCAATGCCTTCATGGCTACAATTCACAATAATACAACACAAGAATAAGATATAACACTTCTGGATCCAACCTACCAACAACAATCAATTCAATAAAGAGAGTTCAAGCCTTCTTACCATAATCCAAAGCCATAGCCAAAATCACCAATACTTCACCCATAAGGCTTACCACCCATAATTCATCCATTATCAACAATTAATCATAAATAAACATTAAACAACACAAGAGCTATCAATACCATTCACTTTACACATAATTCCATCAACTTTGAATTTATAGAAAAAGACGCACTTCATAGCAAATTTTAGGGTTTTGTAAAAGACAAGGGTTCATGGAGTATTTCATTCAAAAACCACAAACACATCAATTAATCCATACCCAAACGTTTCAAATCATTTTCATACAAGAATCCTTGATAGAATTCAAAAAGAAGCTTTTAGTCACTTTTTGAAAACGTTTTAAACTCCTTTGAAATTGACTTTAAAATGAAGATGAGTCCTAGATGAAGAGCCACCATACCTCAATTAATGAAATCTCAACGCAATTTGGTGGAAGGGAACCCTGAATTGAAACCCTAGCTCTCCACCTTCTTCTTCCTTGAACTTGAGAGAACTTAAGAGAAAGAAAGAACTTTGGGGTTTTGATTTTGGAAGAATGTGTTCAAAAAACACCTGTTATATGTTTTAATACCTTTAAAATACTTAAAAACACTTAAAATAATAACAACCCAAAGTACCCAAAGTACCCCTCACTTAGTTGGACCTTTTTAAACAAGTCCAACTTGAGTTTTATTTTTGCAGACTTCGTCGGGAAACAAGTTCGCGACGCGGAGGTGTTCCCACATGTTTTCTTGGAAATTAAATTCGAGACAGTAGAGTCCGCGGTGTCTCAGCGACGCGGAGCCACTTTTTGGCCATTGGTGGAGCAGGTCCGCGACGCGGATCCACTTTTTGGCAATTGCTAAAGCAGGTCCGCGACGCGGAGCCACTCCCTCCAATAACAACTTCAAGCTGCCTTGGATGTTTGCTTGTCCAAGGGTTGGGGTCCTCCTCGGGGATCCTTAGGGTGGTCCCGGGGAGTCGTACCCGAACGTTTTGACCCTAAAAACATTTATTAAGACACTAGGGTCACCTCCACTAATATTAGACTCCAAACAACCCATAAAAATATGAACAACATACTAGAGCACACCAACACGTAAAAGAGTTATTTCCGAACGTCTTGGTCGTCCCTTGACGTTTGACTTCCAAATTCTTTAAAAACTGACTAAAAAGGCTATTCTTCATTATTTTAACAAGTTATTAATGCATAGGACCCATGTGAGGCTCTACTTTATCCTACTTCATTTTGAGGGGTGTTACAATATCACCCACTTGGGAACATTCGTCCTCGAATGATACTTTAAAACATTAAGGGTAATGACTCAAGACTAGAAGCCCACAACAATCATACAATATCAATATGAAATCACTCATCAAGGAGGAAACATCAACTCCATATAACAAGCCATTACAACACAACTTCATTCAAATATATGGAAGTAGGAATCACACCTACAACTCAACATGCCTCAAACCCTTTTTTTTTCTCATGCAATTCAAGAAAGTAAAAGCACACTCACTAACTCCTTATGCACCTCACATTACCATTCCTTTCATTTCATTATTGGAGGAACTTCCTTCTCCACATTACCAAGCCCATTTCAACATCAACGAATCCAATAAGCAATAGACACATCATGCAATTCTTCAAGAACACTCTTAAGCATGCTCAACTAATCAACTCCAACAACTTTTTGCAACTCACCAATTTACGCATATAAGGAGAACAACAATCATGAAACTCATTTTCTCATTTAAATCAAGAACTCAATTTAAAGAATGCATCATTATAAGGAGAAATATAGAAACTCATTTCTTTCATCCAAGACTCCAAAAACCATGCATCATGCATCTACAATTCTTGGACTCAAACTCGATAAGGAGTAGAAAAAGGAAACAAGAATATCCAAACTCACCTCAACTCATCATTCAACATACCATCCCCCACTTAGGAGAAACCCATCTAAACCAACACAAAAGGATTCCAACACAGAACTAGAAATTATGACTCATCCGGATTTACTTCCTTGTTATCTTGGAGAGCATACAAACGATTCCTTCCTTGACCATCAACACTAGGACCACTATAAGGAGCTTGCCTAGCATTCCTTCCTTTAGCCACAATATTAGGACAATCTCTCACCTTGTGATCATATTTCCCACAACCATAGCAACCACTAGTGCCGGATAGACACTTCCCAAAATACTTCTTTCCACAAGTGGAACAAGTAGGCTTAGAAATTTGAGAACCACCACCTCCTTCGTGGTTAACCTTAGGAGCACTTGATGGAGCACTTGAGAAATCTTGATTTGGAGCCCTCTTCTTAAACCTAGGTTGTCCTTGATCCTCATACCTACCCCTTTTCAAATCTTTTCTAACCCTAGTCATCTTGGACTCCTTAATAGATTGCTCATACACAACAAGCCTAGAGATGTTCATGTCACCATGGAGCATTGCCGTATGACACTCTTCTTTCAAAAAGTCGGATACTTCGGTAACAAACCTACTCATCTCCTCTCTAGAGTTATAAGAGCTCCATTACTAAGTCATAGCCCAACCAAACATTCATATACTCATATACATAATCAAGCTTTCATGACACAAGACAAGATACTCAAGTCTAGCATATGAGCTACAACATCATCTTATCTTCATCATAGTCCATCATCACCACATATCACCATTTCAAGAGAAACATGCTTTCACATTAGCATAACACCACATTATACAGTATCACATTAATACCATTAGAACATCTTCACATTATAGCTTCACACAAACTTTACATATAGCTTCATATAGGACTTTACATATAGCCTCATATGTGTATAATAATACAACAATGTAATAACACTCATATAATGCCCTTCGTGGCCTCAATTCACTACAATGCAATTTTCCCACATTATACAACAACTTCACGAATGCCTTCATGGCTACAATTCACAATAATACCACACAAGAATAAGATGTAACACTTTTGGATCCAACCTACCAACAACAATCAATTCAATAAAGAGAGTTCAAGCCTTCTTACCATAATCCAAAGCCATAGCCAAAATCACCAATACTTCATGCATAAAGGCTTACCACCCTTAATTCATCCATTATCAACAATTAATCATTAATAAACATTAAACAACACAAGAGATATCAATACCATTCACTTTACACATAATTCCATCAACTTTGAATTTATAGAAATAGACCCACTTCATAGCAAATTTTAGGGTTTTGTAGAATACAAGGGTTCATGGAGTATTTCATTCAAAAATCACAAACACATCAATTAATCCATACCCAAACGTTTCAAATAAGTTTCATGCAAGAACCCTTGATAAAATTCAAAAAGAAGCTTTTAGTCACTTTTTGTAAACATTGTAAAATCCTTCGAAATTGACTCTAGGATGAAGATGAGTCCTAGATGAAGAGCCACCATACCTTAATTGGTGAAATCTCAACGACATTTGGTGGAAGGGAACCATCAATTGAAACCCTAGCTCTCCACCTTCTTCTTTATTGAACTTGGGAGATCTTTAGAGAGAGAAAGAACTTTAGGGTTTTGATTTTGGAAGAATGAATTCAAGAACTCCTCTTAAATGTTTTCATACCTTTAAAATACTTCAAAACACTAAAAATAATAATAGCCCAAAGTACCCAATCTACCCCTCATTTAGTTGGACCTTTTTAAACAAGTCCAACTTGAGTTTTATATTTGCAGATTTCGTCGAGAAACAACTTCGCGACGCGGAAGTGTTACCACAAGTTATCAAGAAATTAAATTCAAGACAGTAGAGTCCGCGGTGTCTCAGCGACGCGGAGCCACTTCTTGGCCATTGGTGGAGCAGGTCCGCGATGCGGAGCCACTTTGTGGCTATTGGCGGAGCAGGTCCGCGATAGAAACGATTCCTTACTTGACCATCAACACTAGGACCATTATAAGGAGCTTGCTTAGCATTCCTTCCTTTAACCACAATATTAGGACAATCTCTCACCTTGTGATCATTTTTCCCACAACCATAGCAACCACTAGTACCGGATAAACACTTCCCAAAATGCTTCTTTCCACAAGTGGAACAAGTAGGCTTAGCAATTTGAGAACCACCACCTCCTTCATGGTTAACCTTAGGAGCACTTGATAAATCTAGATTTGGAGCCCTATTCTCAAACCTAGGTTGTCCTTGATCCTCATACCTACCCCTTTTCAAATCTTTCCTAACCCTAGTCATCTTGGACTCCTTAATAGATTGCTCATACACAACAAGCCTAGAGATGTTCATGTCACCATGGAGCATTGCCGTACGACACTCTTCTTTCACAAAGTCGGATACACCGGTAACAAACCTACTCATCTCCTCTCTATAGTTATGCAGATTCCTCTTTTAGCATTTATAGGAAGAGCTCCATTACTAAGTCATAGCCCAACCAAACATTCATATACTCATATACATAATCAAGCTTTCATGACACAAGACAAGATACTCAAGTCTAGCATATGAGCTACAACATCATCTTATAGAGACTCATCATAGTCCATCATCACCACATATCACCATTTCAAGAGAAACATGCTTTCACATTAGCATAACACCACATTATACAGTATCACATTAATACCATTAGAACATCTTCACATTATAGCTTCACACAAACTTTACATATAGCTTCATATAGGACTTTACATATAGCCTCATATGTGTATAATAATACAACAATGTAATAACACTCATATAATGTCCTTCGTGGCCTCAATTCACAACAATGCAATTTTCCCACATTATACAACAACTTCACCAATGCCTTCATGGCTACAATTCACAATAATACAACACAAGAATAAGATATAACACTTCTGGATCCAACCTACCAACAACAATCAATTCAATAAAGAGAGTTCATGCTGTCTTACCATAATCCAAAGCCATAGCCAAAATCACCAATACTTCACCCATAAGGCTTTACCAACCCCTTAATTCATCCATTATCAATAATTAATCATAAAGAAACATTAAACAACACAAGAGATATCAATACCATTCACTTTCCACATAATTCCATCTACTTTGAATTTATAGAAATAGACCCACTTCATAGCAAATTTTAGGGTTTGTAGAAGACAAGGGAGTATTTCATTCAAAAATCACAAACACATCAATTAATCCATACCCACATGTTTCAAATAACTTTCATGCAAGAACCCTTGATAGAATTCAAAAAGAAGCTTTTAGTCACTTTTTGAAAACATTGTAAAATCTTTTGAAATTGACACTAGGATGAAGATGAGTCCTAGATGAAGAGCCACCATACCTCAATTGATGAAATCTCGACGAAATTTGGTGGAAGGGAACCCTCAATTGAAACCCTAGCTCTCCAACTTCTTCTTCCTTAAACTTGAGAGAACTTTAGAGAAAGAAAGAATTTTGGGGTTTTGATTTTGGAACAATGAATTCCAAAACTTCTCTTAAATGTTTTAATACCTTTAAAATACTTAAAAACACTAAAAATAATAATAGCCCAAAGTACCATACTACCCCTCACTTAGTTGGACCTTTTTAAACAAGTCCAACTTGAGTTTTATTTTTGCAGATTTCGTCGGGAAACAAGTTCGCGACGCGGATGTGTTCCCACAAGTTTTCAGGAAATTAAATTCGAGACAGTAGAGTCCGCGGTGCCAAAGCGACGCGGAGTAACTTTTTGGCCATTGGTGGAGCAGGTCCGCGATGCGAAGCCACTTTTTGGCCATTGGTGGAGCAGGTTCGCGACGCGGAGACACACCCTCCAATAACAACTTCAAGCTGCCCTGGAAGCTTGCTTGGCCAAGTGTTGTGGTCCTCCTCGTGGACCCTTAGGGTGGTCCCGGGGAGTCGTACCTGAACGTTTTGACCGTAAAAACATTTATTAAGACACTAGGGTCACCTCCACTGATTTTAGACTCCGAACAACCTATAAAAATATGAACAACATACTAGAACACACCTACACGTAAAAGACTCGTTCTTAGGCTTGCCCTTTTGCCTTGGTGGCTGGCCTTCCCATGCACCACCAAACACCTATAGGTCACCTAGGCTACTAGGTCTAATGCACACCTTGATGCCCTACCAGTAAACTCCTCATTCACAACACATACGACACACTATAGAATCCTAGCTCTTGGCTCTAGTTCATCCTAATTCATTTTGAGGGGTGTTACAATATCCCCCACTTGGGAACATTCGTCCTCGAATGACACTTTAAAACATTAAGGGTAATGTCTCAAGACTAGCAGCCCACGACAATCATACAATATCAATATGAAAGCACTCATCAAGGAGGAAACATCAACTCCACATAACAAGCCATTACAACACAACTTCATTCAAATTTATGGAAGTAGGAATCACACCTACAACGTAACATGCCTCAAACCCTTTTTTTTTCATTTCTCATTTATTTGGAGGAACTTCCTTCTCCATGGCACCTCATGCTCATAACAACATCAAAGAACACAATATGCAATTATCTTATTAAAACACAATCATGCTACATCAAGAATACACTTAAGCACGCTCAACTAATCAACTCTAACAACTTTTAGCAACTCCTCAATTTATGCATATAAGGAGAACAACAATCATGAAACTGATTTTCTCATTTAAATCAAGAACTCAATTTAAAGCATGCGTCATTATAGATAGAAATATAGAAACTCATTTTTCACACAAGACTCCAAAAACCATGCATCATGCTTCTACAATTCTAAGACTCAAACTCTATTAGGAATACAGGAACGAGACGAGAATATCCAAACTCACCTCAACTCATCATTCAACATACCATCCCCCACTTAGGAAAAACCCATCCAAACAAACACAAAAGGATTCCAACACAAAACTAGAAATTATGACTTACCGGCACCTTCATCCGGATTTGCTTCCTTGTTAGCTTGGAGAGCATAGAAACGATTCCTTGCTTGACCATCAACACTAGGACCACTATAAAGAGCTTGCCTAACATTCCTTCCTTTAGCCACAATATCAGGACAATATCTCACCTTGTGATCATTTTTCCCACAACTATAGCAACCACTAGTGCCGGATAGACAATTCCCAAAATGCTTCTTTCCACAAGTGGAACAAGTAGGCTTAGTAATTTGAGAACCACCACCTCCTTCATGGTTAACCTTAGGAGCACTTGATAAATCTTGATTTGGAACCCTATTCTCAAACCTAGATTGTCCTTGATCCTCATACCTACCCCTTTTCAAATCTTTCCTAACCCTAGTCATCTTGGACTCCTTAATAGATTGCTCATACACAACAAGCCTAGAGATGCTCATGTCACCATGGAGCATTGTCGTACGGCACTCTTCTTTCACAAAGTCGGATACACCGGTAACAAACCTTCTCATCTCCTCTCTAGAGTTAGGCACCAAAGATGGAGCATACCTAGACAACATGAACTTCAAAGCATACTCCTCCACACTCATATTAGCTTGCCTAAGTTTAATGAACTCCTCAATTTTTCACTCCCTCTTCTATTGGGGAAAGTACTTACCCAAGAATGCTTCCTTAAACTCCTCCCATTCTATAGTTACCGCTTCCTCCGGCCTATTTACCTACCATTGAGTGTACCAAATTTGGGCCACTTCTTTCAATTGGTTCAAGTCTAGCATATGAGCTACAACATCATCTTATTGAGACTGATCATAGTCCATTATCACCACATATCACTATTTCAAGAGAAACATTCTTTCACATTAGCATATTACCACTTTATACAATATCACATTCATACCATTAGAACAACTTCACATTATAGCTTTACACAAACTTTACATATAGATTCATATAGGACTTTACATATAGCCTCATATGTGTATAATAATACAACAATGTAATAACACTCATATAATGCCCTTCATGGACTCAATTAACAACAATGCAATTTTCCCACATTATACAACAACTTCACCAATGCCTTCATGGCTACAATTCACAATAATACCACACAAGAATAAGATGTAACACTTTTGGATCCAACCTACCAACAACAATCAATTCTATAAAGAGAGTTCATGCTATCTTACCATAATCCAAAGCCATAGCCAAAATCACCAATACTTCACCCATAGGCTTACCACCCTTAATTCATCCATTATCAACAATTAATCATAAAGAAACATTAAACAACACAAGAGATATCAATACCATTCACTTTCCACATAATTCCATCAACTATGAATTTATAGAAATAGACCCACTTCATATCAAACTTTAGGGTTTTGTAGAAGACAAGGGTTAATGGAGTATTTCATTCAAAAATCACAAACACATCAATTAATCCATACCCAAACGTTTCAAATAACTTTTATGCAAGAACCCTTGATAGAATTCAAAAAGAAGCTTTTAGTCACTTTTTGAAAACATTGTAAAATCTTTTGAAATTAACACTAGTATGAAGATGAGTCCTAGATGAAGAGCCATCATACCTCAATTGATAAAATCTCAACGAAATTTGGTGGAAGGGAACCCTCAATTGAAACCCTAGCTCTCAACCTTCTTCTTTTTTGAACTTGAGAGAACTTTAGAGAGAAAAAGAACTTTGGGGTTTTGATTTTGGAAGAATGAATTCAAAAACTCCTCTTAAGTGTTTTAATACCTTTAAAATACTTCAAAACACTAAAAATAATAATAGCCCAAAGTACCCAAACTACCCCTCACTTAGTTGGACCATTTTAAACAAGTCCAACTTGAGTTTTATTTTTTCTGATTTCGTCGGGAAACAAGTTCCCGATGCGGATGTGTTCCCACAAGTTTTCAGGAAATTAAATTCGAGACAGTAGAGTCTGCGGTGTCTCAGCGAAGCGGAGGCACTTTTTGGCCATAAGAGGAGCAGGTCCGCGATGCAAAGCCACTTTATGGCCATTCGTGGAGCAGGTCCGCGACGCGGAGCCACTCCCTCCAATAACAACTTCAAGCTGCCCTGGAAGCTTTGCTTGGCCAAGGGTTGTGGTCCTCCTCGGGGACCCTTAGGGTGGTCCCGGGGAGTCGTACCCGAACGTTTTGACTACTTTGGCTTAGGCTTGCCTTGGTGGCTGCCCTTCCCATGCACCACCAAACACCTATAGGTCACCTAGGCTACTAGGTCTAATGCACACCTTGATGCCCTACCAGTAAACTCCTCATTCACAACACATACGACATACTATAGAACCCTATCTCTTGGCTCTAGTTCATCCTAATTCATTTTGAGGGGTGTTCCAATATCCCCCACTTGGGAACATTCGTCCTCGAATGACACTTTAAAACATTAAGGGTAATGACTCAAGGCTAGCAGCCCACAACAATCATACAATATCAATATGAAAGCACTCATCAAGGAGGAAACATCAACTCCACATAACAAGGCATTACAACACAACTTCATTCAAATTTATGGAAGTAGGAATCACACCTACAACTCAACATGCCTCAAACCCATTTTTTTTTCTATTTCTCATTTATTTGGAGGAACTTCCTTCTCCATGGCACCTCATGCTCATCACAACATCAAAGAACACAATATGCAATGATCTTATTAAAGCACAATCATGCTATATCTAGAATACACTTAAGCATGCTCAACGAATCAACTCTAACAACTTTTAGCGACTCCCCAATTTATGCATATAAGGAGAACAACGATCATGAAACTGATTTTCTCATTTAAATCAAGAGCTCAATTTAAAGCATGCATCATTATAAGGAGAAATATAGAAACTCATTTTTTTCACACAAGACTCCAAAAACCATGCATCATGCTTCTACAATTCTAGGACTCAAACTCTATTAGGAATACAAGAACGAGACGAGAATATCCAAACTCACCTCAACTCATCATTCAACATACCATCCCCCACTTTGGAGAAACCCATCTAAACCAACACAAAAGGATTACAATACAAAACTAGAAATTATGACTTACCGGCACCTTCATCCGGATTTACTTCCTTGTTATCTTGGAGAGCAAAGAAACGATTCCTTGCTTGACCATCAACAATAGGACCACTATAAAGCGCTTGCCTAACATTCCTTCCTTTAGCCACAATATTAGGATAATCTCTCAACTTGTGATCATTTTTCCCACAACTATAGCAACCACTAGTGCCGGATAGACAATTCCCAAAATTCTTCTTTCCACAAGTGGAACAAGTAGGCTTAGCAATTTGAGAACCACCACCTCTTTCATGGTTAACCTTAGGTGCACTTGATAAATCTTGATTTGGAGCCCTATTCTCAAACCTAGGTTGTCCTTGATCCTCATACCTACCCCTTTTCAAATCTTTCCTAACCCTAGTCATCTTGGACTCCTTAATAGATTGCTCATACACAACAAGCCTAGAGATGTTCATGTCACCATGGAGCATTGCCGTACGACACTCTTCTTTCACAAAGTCGGATACACCGGTAACAAACCTTCTCATCTCCTCTCTAGAGTTAGGCACCAAAGATGGAGCATACCTAGACAACATAGAGAACTTCAAAGCATACTCCTCCACACTCATATTACCTTGCCTAAGTTTAATGAACTCCTCAATTTTGCACTCCCTCTTCTCTAGGGGAAAGTACTTACCCAAGAATGCTTCCTTAAACTCCTCCCATTCTATAGTGACCGCTACCTCCGGCCTATTTGCCTCCCATTGAGAGTACCAAATTTGGGCCACCTCTTTCAATTGGTTCAAGTCTAGAATATAAGCTACAACATCATCTTATAGAGACTGATCATAGTCCATTATCACCACATATCACTATTTCAAGAGAAACATTCTTTCACATTAGCATATTACCACTTTATACAATATCACATTCATACCATTAGAACAACTTCATATTATAGCTTCACACAAACTTTACATATAGATTCATATAGGACTTTACATATAGCCTCATATGTGTATAATAATACAACAATGTAATAACACTCATATAATGCCCTTCATGGTCTCTATTCACAACAATGCAATTTTCCCACATTATACAACAACTTCACCAATGCCTTCATGGCTACAATTCACAATAATACCACACAAGAATAAGATGTAACACTTTTGGATCCAACCTACCAACAACAATCAATTCAATAAAGAGAGTTCAAGCCTTCTTACCATAATCCAAAGCCATAGCCAAAATCACCAATACTTCACCCATAAGGCTTACCACCCTTAATTCATCCATTATCAACAATTAATCATAAAGAAACATTAAACAACACAAGAGATATCAATACCATTCACTTTCCACATAATTCCATCCACTTTGAATTTATAGAAATAGACCCACTTCATAGCAAATTTTAGGGTTTTGTAGAAGACAAGGGAGTATTTCATTCAAAAATCACAAACACATCAATTAATCCATACCCAAATGTTTCAAATAACTTTCATGCAAGAACCCTTGACAGAATTCAAAAAGAAGCTTTTAGTCACTTTTTGAAAACATTGTAAAATCCTTTGAAATTGACTCTAGGATGAAGATGAGTCCTAGATAAAGAGCCACCATACCTCAATTGATGAAATCTCAACGAAATTTGGTGGAAGGGAACCCTCAATTGAAACCCTAGCTCTCCACCTTCTTCTTCCATGAACTTGAGAGAATTTTAGAGAGAGAAAGAACTTTGGGGTTTTGATTTTGGAAGAATGAATTTAAAAATTCCTCTTAAATGTTTTAATACCTTTAAAATACTTAAAAACACTAAAAATAATAATAACCCAAACTACCCCTCACTTAGTTGGACCTTTTTAAACAAGTCCAACTTGAGTTTTATTTTTGCAGATTTCGTCAGGAAACAAGTTCGCGACGTGGATTTGTTCCCACAAGTTTTCTGGAAATTAAATTCAAGACAGTAGAGTCCGCGGTGTATCAGCGATGCGGAGCCACTTTTTGGCCAATGGTGGAGGAGGACCGCGATGTGGAGCCACTTTTTGGCCATTGGTGGAGCGGGTCCGCGACGCGGAGCCACTTCCTCCAATAACAACTTCAAGCTGCCTTGAAAGCTTTCTTGGCCAAGGGTTGTCCTTGGCCCTTTGGCTTAGGCTTGCCCTTTTGCCTTGGTGGCTGCCCTTCCCATGCACCACCAAACACCTATAGGTCGCCTAGGCTACTAGGTCTAATGCACACCTTGATGCCCTACCAGTAAACTCCTCATTCACAACACATACGACACACTATAGAATCCTAGCTCTTGGTTCTAGTTCATCCTAATTCATTTTGAGGGGTGTTACAATATCCCCCACTTGGGAACATTCGTCCTCGAATGACACTTTAAAACATTAAGGGTAATGTCTCAAGACTAGCAGCCCACGACAATCATACAATATCAATATGAAAGCACTCATCAAGGAGGAAACATCAACTCCACATAACAAGCCATTACAACACAACTTCATTCAAATTTATGGAAGTAGGAATCACACCTACAACGTAACATGCCTCAAACCCTTTTTTTTTTTTCCATTTCTCATTTATTTGGAGGAACTTCCTTCTCCATGGCACCTCATGCTCATAACAACATCAAAGAACACAATATGCAATTATCTTATTAAAACACAATCATGCTACATCAAGAATACACTTAAGCACGCTCAACTAATCAACTCTAACAACTTTTACCAACTCCCCAATTTATGCATATAAGGAGAACAACAATCATGAAACTCATTTTCTCATTTAAATCAAGAACTCAATTTAAAGAATGCATCATTATAAGGAGAAATATAGAAACTCATTTTTTCACACAAGACTCCAAAAACAATGCATCATGCTTCTACAATTCTATAAATCAAACTTGATTTGGAATAGAAGAAACGGACACGAATATCCAAACTCACCTCAACTCATCATTCAACATACCATCCCCCACTTAGGAGAAACCCATCTAAACAAACATAAAAGGATTCCAATTCAAAACTAGAAATTATGACTTACCGGCACCTTCATCCGGATTTACTTCCTTGTTATCTTGGAGAGCATAGAAACGATTCCTTGCTTGACCATCAACACTAGGACCACTATAAGGAGCTTGCCTAGCATTCCTTCCTTTAGCCACAATATTAGGACAATCTCTCACCTTGTGATCATTTTTCCCACAACCATAGCAACCACTAGTGCCGGATAGACACTACCCAAAATGCTTCTTTCCACAAGTGGAACAAGTAGGCTTAGCAATTTGAGAACAACCACCTCCTTCATGGTTAATGTAACACCCTTAAAATACTAGATCAACTCTTTCATGTCGATGCATCATTTCTTAATTACTACAATATGTTTTACTCTCATTTTGGGAACTTGAAGTGTTGTGATAATTGCCAATTTGCTTAGCATAAATTCTTCTCGTAATTTAAGAATTTGTGATGGGGTGTTTAGGTAATATTCTAATTAGAATTATGTTTAACTTTAATAGGAGATGAGGGATATATATATAAGTGTATATGTATACATTGTGGGCAGCACACAAATTTTTGGGCAGCACCTTTGAAGGACAGCTTCCCAAGGGATAAACATCACTTGTTGACTATTTATTTTCACCCCTCCTTTAGTAATTTCGTTTTCCTGAAGCCTTAGAACCTTAGAAACATATCTAAACAGCGTGTTCTTCAAAATTACAAGAGAAACTTGTCCCTTTTTGGCTGGAATTCAAGAACACATACTTCTTGTTGGTAAGTGTCGAAATTTGTTTCTGAACTGGGTAGTGTTTAGTATTATATACATATCTCTCGCTCTAGAACTTAGTTTACAGTGAGTAAATATGATTTGGAAAGCTAATTCGTAGACCTACAACTATTATGTTTATGTCAAACTCTGATTCAGCTGTTATAGACTCGAAATATGGGACGCAACATAGAACCAGTTCTGTCCAGATTTTGGAATTTCAAATTCTGTATGAACAGCTGTTAGTGTTTTGACTATATCTTGTTGTACAAAATACATTTTGCGGTGATTATTGTTTGTTTGCAATCCTAAGAGATGTATCTACATATTTCATGAAGGTTATAAAGTCTAGTTTTGCTGTTTTCCGTTTCAAATCTAAGTTGCGACATGAGGTACTAGGCTGGCCAGAATCACTGTTTTGGGAGCATTGTTGTGTTTGCGCAGGCTAATTTTACTTGTGATGATGATC
>NW_006239619.1:145798-147432 GCF_000226075.1 Solanum tuberosum | reverse complement strand
ATTTTTGGGCAGCACCTTTGAAGGACAGCTGCCCAAGGGATAAACATCACTTGTTGACTATATATTTTCACCCCTCCTTTAGTAATTTGGTTTTCCTCAAGCCTTAGAACTTTAGAAACATATCTAAGCAGAGTGTTCTTCAAAATCACAAGAAAACTTGGCCCTTTTTGGCTGGAATTCAAGAACACACACTTCTTGTTGGTTGTATGTACTCGTGAACAAGTTGAGGACCTTGATACATTGGTTGGACTGTTTCTTTGCTAAAGCACTGAGGTTTGTGTATAAATCTATACTTGTATTTTTTTATATCTGAAAGTTATCTTGGTACCTTGGTTAAATCTTGTCACTTTGCATTGTCGTATTGGTATTCTTTAATACATTAAAGATGCTTGTGTAATTCGCCCACTTGTACGGATTGTCTGATCACTTGGTACTCTTGTTGGGACTTTGTCCTTCTTGTGGCTGTGACTTCGTCACTCTTGGCATGCCTCTTGGTTCGGATCATTTGCCATCTTGACTCTGGATGTTGTCCAATTTAAGTACGAATTAGAAAACCATTTTTAATATGGTTCTTGGTTCTCTTGATTATTGGGCTTTGACCCTTCTTGATACAGGGCGTCGACATTTCTTGATACTTGCTTGTGCTTGGTGTGAGGACATGATGTACATATTGGGTGAGCTTTGTTGTAAAATCTCTTGGAAAATGATGCTATGAACGTTCTTGATATTTGGGTCTTTAAATATCAAACTTGATACTCTTTATATATTGTTTACTTGATTTATTAATTATGCTCAATTATGTTGCTCATGACTTGAGAAAGTTTGTTTTGTGAATCGGATGGCTCCGAAACTATAGTTTTGCACCACTAAGCTATATGCTTAGCGATAGTTGTTTCTATCGTAGGGAATGATCGAGAGGAGGCATGAAGCTGGCCATTGGGGATGGAAGATCAGAATTGCCTATAGACATCTATATTTTGCATAAATCTTGGGACTTGTACATGATCTATGTGTTGTATATTTACATGAAGTTTTGAGGACGAATTTGATCATGTCACCATGGGTTGTAATATAAGTATGACTATGTGTTTTGTTCTTTTGGGGTGTTTACGCCCAAGTCTTGTAATATATTAAATTTACCACTAATTTTGAATGATGGTGTGAAGCATGAACCACGTAGTTTGAGTACTCGGAAGTTAGATATATATATTTTTTACTAATGTGAGGACAATATATATATGCACAAAAATCTCATGAGTTATCGGCTTTTATGACTTCGGTAGGGTCATTACAATTATTGATATCAGAGCCTAGGTTTGTGGTTTTAGGACTTTTGTTGTGAATTACTAATATAGTTATTTGCTTTCGAAAAGGTTTACTATTTAGATTATTTGTTCGCTTATATGGTTTATGATAATTGCATCGCATGTAGAGTGCATATGCATATAGTACACATCCCTAATGCAATGTGATCTTCCCTTTTGAAGGAATTAAGTTATGGCCACTTCTTCTGACCGACCTATGGAAGCTGCTCGTGAAGGTTCGGGTGCCTCTGTTTCCCAACCTCATGCACTGGAAGGGGTTTGAGAACATATCGCGAATCAGTATGTTCCCCACACTAGTGGTTCTGAAGT
>NW_006239619.1:143107-145698 GCF_000226075.1 Solanum tuberosum | reverse complement strand
GCACGAAGTCTCTCACCCGAGATGCCGGGGTAGGAGCATGAGGGGCTTGGACCCCGTGTTTGGCTTGATTAGCCATAGCTTGTGCAAATAAAGTAAGGGCATCCAGAAGATCCCCATTGGTCGGTTGTTCCTCGGGTGCACGGGCTCGTCTTCCTCTTGTATTAGGCATGATCTAGCAGCATGTCGCTGGTTCAACTTGGATTGCCCCTTGAGATGCTTCAAGGACTCATGATCGGTCCTTATCACGAACTCTTTGTGCCACAAGTAATGTTGCCAGTGAGCCAACACTCGCACAAGTGCATACAATTCCTTGTCATAAGTTGAGTACTTGAGTGTAGTTTCCTTTAACTTTTCACTAAAGAAAGCTAATGGTTTTCCTTCTTGCATCAACACACCACCTATACCAACACCTGAAGCATCACATTCAATTTCAAAGGCCTTGTCAAAGTTGGGTAGTTGGAGCAAGGGTGCAGAACTAAACATCAATTTCAAGGCTTGAAAAGACTTCTCCTGCTCCTCACCCCATACGAAAGGTACATCTTTCTTGATCAGTTCGGTCAAAGGAGCAGCAATTGAACTAAAGCCCTTCACAAATCACCAATAACAACTTGCTAACCCATGAAAACTTCTTACCTTAGTTTCACTGGTTGGGGTCGGCCAAGTCTTGATGGACTCCACCTTCTCCTCATCAACCTCAATCCCATTTGCACTAACCACAAAACCCAAAAACACAACTTTATCAACACAAAATGAACATTTCTTAAAATTAGCAAAGAGACGCTCTCGTAGTAGGACATTAAACAATTGTTTCAAATGGGATACATGTTCCTCCATGGTCTTACTATAGACAAGTATGTCATCAAAATACACCACAACAAACTTGTTGATGAAAGGTTTGAGAACATGGTTCATCAATCTCATGAAAGTGCTTGGGGCATTCGCCAATCCAAATGGCATCACAAGCCATTCATACAGCCCAAACTTTGTCTTGAAGGCCATCTTCCACTCATCACCCGGTTTCATACGAATTTGATGATACCCACTACGAAGGTCAATCTTGGAGAAAATAACAGAACCACATAACTCATCAAGCATATCATCAAGTCGAGGAATGGGATGTCGATACTTCACCGTGATCTTATTTACGGCTCTACAATCAATACACATTCTCCAAGTGCCATCCTTTTTGGGAACAAGAATTACCGGTATGGCACAAGGACTTAGGCTTTCTTTGATCAACCCCTTCTCAAGAAGCTCTTCCACTTGCCTTGATAGCTCTTTGGTTTCTGCCGGGTTACTCCTATACGCTGGACGATTGGGGATTTGTGAACCCGGTATAAAATCTATTTGGTGCTCGATTCCCCTCAAGGGTGGTAATCCAGCGGGCATCTCATCTGGAAATAGCTCATCATAGCCCTGCAAAAGAGAAGAAATAATACTAGGCAAAGTGCTAGTATCTTGGTTAGCATGTAACAAAAGGTTGGTGTTGACAGGGCACACTAGAAAGCATTCCTCATCCATACCCTTTAAACACTTGCTTGGCTTTGCCATCATGCACATGTTCTTATTATTTTTAACCAAGGCACTCCCCTCCTTTGGAACGATGGTGGAACTTTCACCTTCACCTTTTGCCGCCTTGTCTTTTATTCTCTCCCGAAGCTCCTTCATAGCCCAATAGTCCTCAGTCACTTTATATGGAGTGAAAGGTGCAAGCACATACTCTTTACCTTAAATCACAAAAGTGTATTTGTTGGATCCCCCTTGGTGCACAACATCTCTATCAAATTGCCAAGGTCTCCCCAACAGTAGGTGACATGCCAACATGGGAACCACATCACAAACCAATTCTTCATTGTACTTTCCCACACTAAACAAAATACTTGCTTGTTTGAGGACCTTCATCTCTCCACTCTCATTGAGCCATTGTAGCTTATAAGGATTGGGATGCTTGTTGGTTTGTATTTTCATACGCTCCACCAAGGAACTACTCACCACATTGGTGCAACTTCCGCTATCAATGATTAAGGAACACACTTTATCTTGGATTTTGCACCTAGCATGAAATAGATTCTCCCGTTGGTCAAGTTCTCTTTTGCAAGGGCTCCCATAATTCTTCTCACAACACATGAAAGATTGACATTCATGTTCAAGTCTTCATCCTCATCGAGCAAAGACTTTCCCTTCTCCATGAAGCAAGCAAAATTCATCCTCTCATCCAACCTTTCTTCTTCATCCCCTGAAGCACCTTCCTCTCCTTCACCCCTGTCTCCCTCTCCCTCATTTTTTTCTTCACCCTCATCTTCATCTTCAGTCTTATATCCATCACGAAGAGCAACAATTGTTCTCCTATTTGGACACTCACTAGCAACATGTCCCCTCCCTTGACATCTAAAGCATTGAATTGTAGAAGGTCGAGGAAAGTTAGGTTTAACATAGTTACCTCCTTGTGGTTGCTCACTTGCCTTGGATTTGTAATCAAGCTTGACTTGGGCAGCTTGACCTCCACATTTAGGTTGCTCCCTAGAGGATGTCGTCTTCCAATTATCTCTACCTTTGCTCCATGTGGAAGTTAAAGAACTTTTGGCCTTGTA
>NW_006239619.1:129623-137123 GCF_000226075.1 Solanum tuberosum | reverse complement strand
CCGATCGACTCGGGGAGTGGACCAGCGTGGAATGGGAGGGCGACCAAAGCCCGGGCTCTCGATACCCCCTTGGAACGCGGTCTCCTTGATTATGGTAGGTAGCGCACGCCTCTGGCGTGCTTCGGCATCTGCGCACTCTGTACGCTGGCCTGTGGGCTCACCATTCGACCCGTCTTGAAACACGGATCAAGGAGTCTGACATGTGTGTGAGTCAACGGGCGAGTAAACCCGTAAGGCGTAAGGAAGCTGATTGTTGGGATCCTCCTGAGGGGTGCACCGCCGACCGACCGTGATCTTCTGAGAAGGGTTCGAGTGTGAGCATACCTGTCGGGACTCAAAAGATGGTGAACTATGCCTGAGCGGGACGAAGCCAGAGGAAACTCTGGGGGAGGCCCGCCGCGATACTGATATGCAAATCGTTCGTCTGACTTGGGTATAGGGGCGAAGACTAATTGAACTGTCTAGTAGTTGGTTCCCTTAGAAGTTTCCCTAAGGATAGTTAGAGCTCGCGTGCTAGTTCTATCGGGTAAAGCCAATGATTAGAGGCCTCGGGGGCGCAACGCCCTCGAACTATTCTTAAACTTTAAATAGGTAGGACGGCGCGACTGCTTTGTTGAGCCGCGCCATGGAATCAAGAGTTCCAATTGAGCCATTTTTGGTAAGCAGAACTGGCGATGCGGGATGAACCGGAAGCTGGGTTACGGTGCCATACTACGCGCTAACCTAGATCCCACAAAGGGTGTTGGTCGACTAAGACAGCTGGACGGTGGTCATGGAAATCGAAATCCGCTAAGGAGTGTGTAACAACTCACCTGCCGAAACAACTAGCCCCGAAAATGGGTGGCACTTAAGCGCGCGACCTACACCCGACCGTCGGGGAAAGTGCCAGGCCCCGATAGTTAGGAGGGTGCGGCGGTCACTGCAAAACCTTGGGCGGAGCGGCCGTCGGTGCAGATCTTGGTGGTACTAGCAAATATTCAAATTAGAACTTTGAAGGCCGAAAAGGGGAAAGGCCGACGTCCTAACCCGTCGATGTGGGTGGAAGTTCGGTGATGCGCCGAATGGGTTCGGCGACTAGGGATTAGCTCTCCGAAATTTCCAGTCTCTTTACCAAAATGAGGTCTAACTCGGCGACCTAGCTTCTCAAAGGGCGAGGCGCCGAGTGGAATTGGCGATCCAAGTCGGGATTCTCCCAAATTCCTCAAGCTGAAACTGCAAGTTTCTGAAAATTTAACCTTGGTGGTCCTCCCATCTTCCTTGGCCTTTTGTATTTACCCTTTTTTGGTAAATTCTCTTTTCACAAACACTTTTAACACTTTCTCTTTCTTCCTTTTTGGAATCAAACTCCTTCTTTTTCAAATATTCCCTTCTTGAATATTTGAATGTTCTTCAAGAACTATAAGAACACTATGTAGAACCAAAATAAAACCCTGAAGATTTTTAGCTCGGAATTTCACGAAACTTTAGGTGAATGCTCTCCTTGATATAGGGAACAAACCCCAATACTTTTTAGCATTCAATTCCTTGCCAAAACTTTCAGATTTCGAAACCCACTTTGTCTTTTTCAAAGATTCTTCTACCTCCCATGGTGGTTCCTTCAAAAGTGAACCAAACCCTTTCAAATCTCAACCCTAGACTCGAAATAGGTTAGAGAACACTAATCTAACTTTAGAAACTCAAACAAGACTCAGATCTAAGAAAACCATTTCAGGAAAATCTCAATACAGAAAATAACCAGATTTGTTTTGTCAGAAAACCCCAAGACTAGATTCGTAGGAACGAAACTAGACTCAGCTCTGATACCAAATGATACGATTCTCACAAGATAAATGATGATAACAGCGAAAACAAAAGAAAGTTAGAAGAAGAGACACAAGATAAGAAACAATTGGCAACTAAAGAATGTATTAAATCCAATAACCTCCAATCTAGATCCTAACAAGTACCTAATCTGGATATATAGATAGACACAAGAAAAGAAAATCAAAAGAAACCTAAAGGTATATTAAACCTAAATACCTCAATCGATTAATCCACAATCAAGCACCTAACTCTTACGAAGACGTCAAGAGAAATGATATCCCAAGCAACCCTCGTTTCTAAACAATGTTCAACAAAAGCTTACAAGCTTTCAACACTCACACAAGGAGTTAAATTTATCATTCCTCCATATTCAAAATAGTCTTCGTCTAAAAAGAAACCTTAAAGGCCTATTTATAGTGTTAGGCATTATTACATAGATGGGACCAAATGTGACTCGAAAATGGGCCAATGGGCGAGCCAATTCGGGCTCGCCAAATGGCTCGGCGATTCGCCAAATGGGTTCAGCGAGAAACCCTGCTCATTGCCTTCTCCTTGAATGGCTTTCTGTAACTTTCGGTAGTCTGGGGTTCATAGGGCGATGCGTCGAATGCCCTCCATGCTCGCCAAATGGGTAGCTTTTCTCTGCAGCTCGTTGGATCAGTCGACGATCTTGGAACCCTCGCCTAAGGGGTTTGGTGAATCACCAAAGTGGATGGCACCTCACCGAATGGAGCAGCACTTTCCTTTGCTTCTCCTTGCCTCGTTGGACCTCCCACGCTCCAAGCTATCATCCACACAGGGTGTTGCTCAGCTGGGAGCTCTTTTAAAGAGCATTTCCCAAGCCCACGAACCTCCATCCTTGAGAATGATCCATCAATACATTCAAATTCGTGAATGAATGGTTAGGTGGCAATCTATATTCCATCATTCTCCCCTTCTTGAAAAGGATTCGTCCTCGAATCCATACTTTGCAAAACCATAGGTGAAGCACACAATACAAAGATACTCATGGCATGAGGGTTAGCGTGAGCAATAACAATTTCATCACCATGCCAAGGATGCACAAATTTAACATATAACCAAGCATCAAAAATATCAACCAAGGGTTTGTAATCCATCAAAGCAATAAATACTTGGCTAAGTAAGAAACATTGACAAAGGGGTAGAGAGAAGGAATGAATACACTTAAACAACTTCATATGTAAGCCCTCATTGGTTCCACATCCAAATAAGCACAAGGCCTCCCTTATGTCAAGCAGCAAAAGAACACTCTCATACCTAAGTGCGAAGGCATAAGTAGTGTTGACCCAAGTTAAGATCCCATCCAATGCACTAGATAACTTCAATAGAGTAATCATTCCCAATTCATGAGTAGGTTCAAGTACATAAGTATTCCCTACCCAAATTGGTAAACATACATCATTCAAGTACATTGGATCAAATAACAACACCACGGAAGAATCATGCAAACGACATAAGGTGTTACTACCACATTCAGCACACTTAAGGACGACACTTGGTTCAAATGGAAAAGGATCGTATAGCATCGAGTCAATGAGACTCTCATTTGCCCAATTTTGAACCACTACTAACATAAGATATGCAACCCACCCAAGTATGAGTATCATCATATGCAAGTAGATAAAAGTGAGGCCTCGAATCCAAACCTTTTAAAACCATATAGATCATAAGCAAGTAGCTTATCCTCTTATCATGATGGGTAGTACAAAGTTTAGTACTTAAAACATTTAACCGAGGAGACTCAAAGTCAAGGAGCAACCAAACATCCTCTATTGTCATGGCTATTAAGCCCACAAATGGAGAACAAGGACAATAGTTATTCTTATCAACAACATGGTAGTACCACCCAAAAGATGATACTCCCACCAGTTCAAATACTTTCATGCATTCACCGGGATCAAAATAATAGGATCTCCACAGAACCGGATTATACCAACAAATGTAGAACACAATGACTCCCTGATCCACATGCAATGCACATTTAATCCAACTAGGGATTTCATCATATGCAAAGAGAGAGTAAAGGAAGGTACAAACTTCACCTTATCTTGGCAAATATCTCCTACCACCATTACATGCACATTCAACAAAATCATGCTTAGGGTAAGAAATAGAAAAGGGGTCTAGGAAGCTATCCTTCCCTACACACAATGTAGGCTCTTCAAGTGGATGGTAAAACCTCAAGAAGGGCTTTCCTGAATAGGGAAAGGAATTAACAATGTCAACCACCATTGGCCTGCCACTTCGACCAAACATTCTAACACAAAGACTGTAGCCCACTACTGGAGTCAAATGGAAAGGCAAGCCATGTACTAGGATCAAGTGCACATCCATTTATCAAGTTGGCACTCTTTCCTTCCAACAACATACTCCACTCAACAGCATGAGCATCATCGTATGTAAACAAGTGATAGAGAAAGGTGTCTCGCAAATCAACCTCCTCTAGGGTGTTTTCATGTGTATGACTACCAAAAGGCGCAAAAGCATTGGTCATACTATCAAGGAGTCAAACACACCCAAAAAAAGAAGTAACGGAAAAACATACACCACCTTCCTCCTCATCACATTCCTTCCCCACAAGAGTACTCTCATCTTCCAAGAAGAGATTTCCATCTTTGGGAGGGAAAGCCTCACACCATAGTGGGTTACTATCACAAGTATAGCTATCAAGAACTATACTGCTCTCAAGATTCACTCCACTAGGTACATCTCTAGGAGTGATTTCATCATCTTCAAATTGGATATTGTACTTAAAGAGGGCAATCCACCACTAGGGAAGAGTTAACACATGCAAGTTCACCCTATGAAATACACATCAGTTTTCGAAGCATTTTCAAGCACATGATCTCTATGAGCAAAGCAAGCAATTGGATCTTCCACAATAGTATATATGCTCAAAGAATCACTCCTAGTCAGATGATCAACATTCTCATTAGTGCCACCAACTTAAGGTTCCTTAATCATATTACAAGGACCCTCAACCAGTGAACTACACTTACAAACAGGTTGATCAATACAATCAATAAAAAATAATGAGCTCGCATTCAAAGCATAGGTGTCAAGACTAGGTGGACACAAATCGATCGTACTAGAAAAATCAATTCGGTCATCAATAGGATCAACTTGTGTATCCACATTCTCAACAAGCACATTATCAACACATGGTAAAGAATCAATAGGCTCACATAAAGACAAGCTAAAATTCACACTTTGTTCATTTCCAATGGTAAAAGTGATAAGATTAGCTATTGTACCTTGACACCCGCAAGAGAGATCTTTTTTACCTTATATGTAAGAACATTCCATTAGTGCATCTATCACACCTTTTACTGTAGGCTCTTTGGCTGGAACTTGTGTTCCTCCATTCATTATGCTTGTACCTACATAAGAATCCTTACCAAGTGAAGGATGAACAGAAATGTTAGATTGAGATTGTGGCAACCCTCTCACTTCACTCCTCTCAAGCTCTCATTATTCCACTCTAAGGTTGCCACCTTGCTTTCCCTTACTCCTCTCAATCTTTTGTCTCTCACTTTTCACTTTAGGGAGAGGAAATAGAGGTGTTCCCCAATGATCCACAACACACTTGTATCCATTCTGCTCGTTTGGGACTCTCTGTTCAGTAAACGAATTGGCTCAAAAACTTAAGTGACAAGAAGCCCTAGGCATTTTATCACACCAAACCTCCTCATAATATTTGCTGCGTGTGAAAGAGACTTTTGCCCCTTCGGTAACCTTACATCCCTCCATGGTGTATGGATAAGTCCTTTGTAGTTGAGGTAGTCCCAAATAGGCTACCACCTCTGGAGTGATGTAGTTCAGATTATACCCATCATCGAGGACAAGGTCAAGTCCCAAATCCCCACAAATGAAAATCTTTGTCCAAAGAACTGGTCTTCTTGGATCGAAATTGAAATTCTTGATGTACCCTTTTGGAACATACTTGAACCTCCCTCTTCAGTATTTTTGTGTATTGGGTAGGTATTTCCTTGGAGTGCGCATAGCCTTTCCTCTTGAGTCCACCAACCCAATGCAAGACCCTTCAAATGAGAGAGGGAAAACAAGGGTCGCTCGAACCTCTCAAATCATCGCGTTGGAAAATCTGCTCATATTGCCACTCCCAATCAAGATATGCTTCTGGATCACGTATTCCTTCAAAGATAGGAAAATCAATCCTTTTGGTACCGAGACCCTTGACGAGGACCTCCCATATCATAGTCACATGGGTCTGAGGCAATTGTGGACATGCTGCCTTATAACTCCTTTGTACCTATAAAATGACAACTCACAAAACAAAACAAACAACGTTAGCGTTAGTAAAATGAACTCACAATTGCTCGTATTTACACAACTTTGATTGCCTCTCACATTGGCGCGACTAATGTTGAAGATTGCTTATAATACTCAGTTGATCACAAGGCCTTGATTCTACTATTGGTCCGAATAGATTTTTATTTCAAGAAGAACGGACGACTCAATTAAAGCAAAATGGACTTTAGTCAAGAATTAACTACGAAATAAAACGAATAAAAGCACAAAAAGAAAGGCACTAACAAAGAAGTGAATTCAAGAAGTAATTTGTCAACAAGAAGAGTAGTTACAAGTTGAAAATCAGTTTAGGATTCTTGACAACGAACTAGAATCAAAAGAAAGGAAACTAAGAAATTAGAACACGAGATTAGAAACGGTCGTAACATGAGTTTTTCATCGCCAAATGGCCTATTTTCTTCACCTAACGTGAAGTTCAGCTCGCCAACTTGAAGATTGACTCACCAAGGCCTGCGCGCATCGGACGTGGCATGCGGGCATCGAGCAAGCGACGTCAGACAACATCAGGCAGCATCAGGCAAGGCCTGCACACATTAAACGTGGCATGTGCGCATCGGGCAAGCGACATCGTCCAACGATGGGCAACATCAGCTAAGGGTTGCACGTATCAGACGTGGCCTGTGCACAACGCTCAGCCGACGTCGAGAGTGGCCTTCCCGCATTGCCCTTGGCCTGCACACAACGGTCAGCCGACATCGGACGCGGCCTGCCCGCATCAGCCGTGTCATGTGCACATCGCTCAATCGACGTCGGACGTGGCCTGCCCGCATTTCTCTTCGCTTGCACAAAACGGTCAGTCGACGTCGGGTGTGGCCTTCCCGTATCGACCTTTGCTTGCACTCAACAGTCAGCCGACGTCGGGCGTGGCCTGTCCACATCGCCCTTGACCTGTGCACATCGCTCAGCCGACGTTGGGCGTGGCCTGCCTGCATCTCCGTTGTCTTGCACACAACGGTGAGCCGACGTCAGACGTGTCCTACCCGCATGGGTCGTGGCCTGTGAACATAACTAAGCCGACTTTGGAGTTTGACAGGCCGCATCTCCCTTGGACTGCACACAATGGTCAGCCGATGTCGACCGTGGGTTGCACACAACGGTCAGCCGACGTCGTACGTGGCCTGGTCGCATCACCCTTGGACTGCACACAACGGTCATCCGACGTCGGACATGGCATGGTTGTATCGCCCTTGGAATGCACACAACGGTCAGCTGACATCGGCCGTGGCTTGTGCAACATTGGTCGAGGGCTAGTCGACAACATACGGATGTCCATGCCTTCCCAAAATTAAAAGAGTGTGAAACACCCTTCATGCATAACAATATATTCATCTATTTTCCATCATCTAT
>NW_006239619.1:107332-129533 GCF_000226075.1 Solanum tuberosum | reverse complement strand
ATTTTTTACGTAACATTTTATAAATTAAAATTTACTAAATTTTTAGATCTAAGGTTACTATATTTATTTGTGAATTTTTGGTGTTAATTTTATATTTTTTTGATATTTTTCCTATATGTTATTAATTTATTACTAATTTTTCGGAAATTTCCAAAAATATAAAAATAAAATAAATTGTTGAAAACCATTTTTTTTATATATAAAAATCATTTGTGGAAGCTAATGTGTGTTTGTACCTTAGAACATGCATATTGGGTTGTACATGTTCGTTATAATTCTCTGGAAAAACCATGCCTACTCCTGTCACATGGGTTTTTTTAAAGCATATATGAGGGGGGTAGAAGTGTTGGAGGTAAACTGAGGCGACGGCAGGCGGACGTCATGGGAGTTTGGTGGCCATAAAGGGCGTGTTGCGTGGGCATTTGATGGCATGCATGGCTTGTTAGTCTTACGTCATCGGGTACCTATAAAAACATGCCGACGACCGCTCGTGGGGAGACCTTGTGCAGCTGAGGGCATTTATCTCGACCGGCCTATACGCGTTTGGTGTGGAACGACAGTGATTGCTTTCTGGCAAGTGGCAGGTTTGACGGAATGCATGGCCTGTCCGTGCTACGTCGTTGGAGGTGCAGCGCGCACGGGGCACGTAAGGCCAAGTACGGCCAGACGCTATCGATGGACCGGACGTGGGCGGTTCTTGTGCAAGAAATTTAGTCTGCCTCCAACAACTTTACAATGATTAATTCTAAACCCCCTTGGGTGGCGCGCAACGGCGGGGATATCATTAGCCTTGCAAGGAAGGCATTGGCGTCGGCACACGACATCTCATGTCGGGGGTCTAGGTGGATGTTGGGCGTGCATCGACAAAGCTAATCACGTAAGACGCATGAGTGGTATTCGGCTTGTGTGGTTAGGTTGGATCCCTGCTTCGAGCAGCGACGTCCTAACCCGCATGCCATCTCGGTCGCGAATCAAGCACAATCTAGGCTTGTCGGACGTCGGTATCCTATGATGCATACCTAATGCCTAGGTATTACTCATGTGCAATCGGTCGCCTTTCTCCCCTCGCATTCAATGTGCGGGGTGAACCCAAAAGCCGCTCTTGCATCCCACGCCTTCCTCGCTTCATCGTGCGATGCCGTGGTCCGCGAGGGGCGGTTGGAATTCTCTGATTCGGTAGACGCTGTGGGCACGGGGCCTTCACCGGCTCCTATCTGCCTAAAATAAATGCTCCTTGCGAATGACGGCCGCACTCGCCTTGAACCCTTTCGTAGCCGAACGGGCGTGCCGGGCTCATGTGGCGCGCAGCGTCGTTGAGGAATGCTACCTGGTTGATCCTACTAGTAGTCATATGTTTGTCTCAAAGATTAAGCCATGCATGTGTAAGTATGAACAAATTCAGACTGTGAAACTGCGAATGGCTCATTAAATCAGTTATAGTTTGTTTGATGGTATCTACTACTCGGATAACCGTAGTAATTCTAGACCTAATACGTGCAACAAACCCCGACTTCTGGAATGGATGCATTTATTAGATAAAAGGTCGATGCGGTCTTTGCCCGTTGCTGCGATGATTCATGATAACTCGATGGATCGCACGGCCATCGTGCCGGCGACGCATCATTCAAATATCTGCCCTATCAACTTTCGATGGTAGGATAGTGGCCTACCATGGTTGTCACGGGTGACAGAGTGATAACGATCAACAAAGGAAATGAATAAAGAAAGAAAGGATATGTGGATTAATACTCAAGTTATTGAAATTATGGGCAACAAGGGACTAAAACCCTCACCTCCCAATTGACTTCAACAACCTAAATTCAACCCAAGAAAGAATAATCAAATGAAACCAAGAATCACAAAGGGTTAACACTTTGATTAATCAAACACAAGAAGTTAACAAGCAATCCCAAGAGTTCACCCTAATTACTCACTAATTACTCACTAAGAAGATACTATAATTTGAGAGTCAATATTCAATATAGTCTAAGTCTTCCCAAAATAAAAGAGACTACTATTTATACTAAAAAAAATAAACAAGACACTTTTTTGACAATTTTACCCTTAATGAGATAAGGGCCTTGTTTGGTTGCCTTCTTTTGTGAATTTTTGAATTCATGAAATGGTTATTTGCACACATGGCCTCTTTCCTTCTTCCTTCTCATTTTGATGTACCTTACAAACATTGTATGTCCTTCTTTGGTGACCTTCAAGCTCCTCTAATGCTTCCCTTTTCATGAACATTGCTTGTAGGCGTTGGATATCCTTTGCTTGACTCCGTGTGAATGGTCTTGAGGGGTATATGCCACTCATGTTAGTGTCATCCATGCTGCCCATGTTATCATCCTCCCCTTCTTGAAAATGATTCGTCCTCGAATCCAAAGGATCACCTACAACACAATGAGATAAATCACTAACATTGAAAACATTATGAACATTATACTCACTTGGTAGGTCAATCATGTAAGCACTGTCATTGATTATCTTGAGTACTTTGAAGGGTCCATCCCCTCTTGGGCTTAGCTTCCCTTTTCGTACTTGTGGAAACCTCTCCTTTCGAAAATGCACCCACACCCAATCATCTGGATTGAAGATCACTTCCTTTCTCCCTCGATTCTTTCGAATGGCCACCTTTGAATTGTTCTTTTCAATGGCCTCTTTGACCTTGGCATGAATGTTCGTCATCTTCTTTGCCATTTTCTTGGCATCTAGGCTCACAACAACATCGCTAGACAAAGGAATCATGGTTAATGGAAACAAAGGTTTAAAACCATAACATGCCTCGAATGGAGACATTCCAATAGAGAAGTGGAAAGACTGATTATATGCCAATTCAATCAAGGGTAAACGGTCTTCCTAAGTAGTTGGGGTTCCTCTAATCATGCATCGAAACATGCTTCCACGAGTCCGGTTGACTACTTTGGTTTGTCCATCCGTTTGAGGATGGCAAGAAGTGGAGAACATAAGTTTGGTACCAAGTGTACCCCATAGACTCTTCCAAAAATGACTAAGAAACTTGGAGTCCCTATCACTAATAATGGTTTGAGGGACTCCATGCAATTTAAGCACATTGATAATAAACAAAGATGCTACATGGGATGCATCATCACATTTATGGCATGGAATAAACGAGCCATTTTAGAAAATCTATCCACTACCACAAATATACTATCATGTCCTTTTTTAGTCCTAGGAAGTCCCAACACAAAGTCCATAGAAATATCCATCCACGGACCATTTGGAGTAGGAAGAGGAGTATACTTACCTTGGGGCCTAGTCGTGGATTTGGCTTGCTTGCATTATAGACATTGTCCACAAATCCTCTCCACATCATGCTTCATCTTGGGCCAAAATAACTGCTCCTTAAGAATATCAAGTGTTTTTGGTACCCCAAAGTGTCCCATCAAACCACCACTATGAGCCTCCTTGAGAAATAACTCTCTCCATGAGCTCATGGGCACACATGCTCGGCCATCTTTGAACAAGAAACGATCAACCAATTGGTACCTATCAACTCGCTTCCCTTGACTAGGATTATCAAAGGTATCTTTGAAGTCAGAATCCATAGAATAAAATCCCTTTAAGCTTTCCAACCCCATCATTCTAGAAACCAAGGTATTGACCAATACAAAACTTCGTGATAGAGCATCCGCTACCACATTCTCCTTGCCTTGCTTGTAGTTGATCACATATGGAAAGGTTTCAATGAATTCAACCCACTTAGCATGTCGCTGGTTCAACTTGGATTGCCCCTTGAGATGCTTCAAGGACTCATGATCGGTCCTTATCACGAACTCTTTGTGCCACAAGTAGTGTTGCCAATGAGCCAACACTCGCACAAGTGCATACAATTCCTTGTCATAAGTTGAGTACTTGAGTGTAGCTCCCTTTAACTTTTCACTAAAGAAAGCTAATGGTTTTCCTTCTTGCATCAACACACCACCTATACCAACACCTGAAGCATCACATTCAATTTCAAAGGCCTTGTCAAAGTTGGGTAGTTGGAGCAAGGGTGCAGAACTAAACATCAATTTCAAGGCTTGAAAAGACTTCTCCTGCTCCTCACCCCCATACGAAAGGTACATCTTTCTTGATCAGTTCGGTCAAAGGAGCAGCAATTGAACTAAAGCCCTTCACAAATCACCAATAACAACTTGCTAACCCATGAAAACTTCGTACCTTAGTTTCACTGCTTGGGGTCGGCCAAGTCTTGATGGACTCCACCTTCTGCTCATCAACATCAATCCCATTTGCACTAACCACAAAACCCAAAAACACAACTTTATCAACACAAAATGAACATTTCTTGAAATTAGCAAAGAGACGCTCTCGTAGTAGGACATCAAACACTTGGTTCAAATGGGATACATGTTCCTCCATTGTCTTACTATACACAAGTATGTCATCAAAATACACCACAACAAACTTGTTGATGAAAGGTTTGAGAACATGGTTCATCAATCTCATGAAAGTGCTTGGGGCATTCGTCAATCCAAATGGCATCACAAGCCATTCATACAGCCCAAACTTTGTCTTGAATGTCGTCTTCCACTCATCACCCGGTTTCACACGAATTTGATGATACCCACTTCGAAGGTCAATCTTGGAGAAAATAATAGAACCACATAGCTCATCAAGAATATCATCAAGTCGAGGATTGGGATGTCGATACTTCACCGTGATCTTATTTACGGCTCTACAATCAATACACATTCTCCAAGTGCCATCCTTTTTGGGAACAAGAATTATCGGTATGGCACAAGGACTTAGGCTTTCTTTGATCAACCCCTCCTCAAGAAGCTCTTCCACTTGCCTTGATAGCTCTTTGGTTTCTGCCGGGTTACTCCTATATGCTGGACGATTGGGGATTTGTGAATACGGTATAAAATCTATTTGGTGCTCGATTCCCCTCAAGGGTGGTAATCCTGCGGGCATCTCATCTGGAAATAGCTCATCATAGCCCTGAAAAAGTGAAGAAATAATACTAGGCAAAGTTCTAGTAACTTGGTTAGAATGTAACAAAAGGTTGGTGTTGACAAGGCACACTAGAAAGCATTCCTCATCCACACCCTTTAAACACTTTCTTGGATTTGCTATCATGCACATGTTCTTATTATTTTTAACCAAGGCACTCCCTCCTTTGGAACGATGGTGGAACTTTCACCTTCACCTTTTACCGCCTCGTCTTTTATTCTCTCCCGAAGTTCCTTCATAGCCCGATAGTCCTCACTCACTTGATATGGAGTGAGAGGTGCAAGGACATACTTTTTACCTTCAATTACAAAAGTGTATTTGTTGGATCTCCCTTGGTTCACAACATCTCTATAAAATTGCCAAGGTCTCCCCAACAGTTGGTGACATGCCAACATGGGAACCACATCACAAACCAATTCTTCATTGTACTTTCCCACACTAAACAAAATACTTGCTTGTTTGAGGACCTTCATCTCTCCACTCTCATTGAGCCATTGTAGCTTATAAGGATTGGGATGCTTGCTGGTTTGTATTTTCATACGCTTCACCAAGGAACTACTCACCACATTGGTGCAACTTCCGCTATCAATGATTAAGGAACACACTTTATCTTGGATTTTACACCTAGCATGAAATAGATTCTCCCGTTGGTCAAGTTCTTCTTTTGCAAGGGCTCCCATAATTCTTCTCACAACACATGAAAGATTGACATTCATGTTCAAGTCTTCATCATCATCAAGCAAAGACTTTCCCTTCTCCATGAAGCAAGCAAAATTCACCCTCTCATCCAACCTTTCTTCTTCATCCCCTGAAGCACCTTCCTCTCCTTTACCCTTGTTTCCCTCTCCCTCATTTTTTTCTTCACCCTCATCTTCATCTTCAGTCTTATATCCATCACGAAGAGCAACAATTGTTCTCCTATTTGGACACTCACTAGCAACATGTCCCCTCCCTTGACATCTAAAGCATTGAATTGTAGAAGGTCGAGGAAAGTTAAGTTTAACATAGTTACCTCTTTGTGGTTGCTCACTTGCCTTGGATTTGTAATCAAGCTTGACTTGGGCAGCTTGACCTCCACATTTAGGTTGCTCCCTAGAGGATGTCGTCTTCCAATTATCTCTACATTTGCTCCATGTGGAAGTTAAAGAACTTTTGGCCTTGTATGATTTTTCTTCTTTCAAATCAGCTTCTACCTTTGAGGCATCATGGAAAGCCGCTTCAAGAGTTTCATAGTGCTTAAGCTTCAAGGGCTTCAAGATATCATACCTCAAGTTTGCCACGAATCGTATTACCGTACACTCCATATTCTCTTCAATTTTAGACTTCATCCGCAAGTTCTCAAACTCATCATAATATTCTTCCACACTTTTGGTACCTTGCCTCAACATGTACACCTTCTTGAGCACCTCTTGGTAGTAGTTTGGAGTCAAGTATCTCAACTCCATAAGTGCAATCAACTCTTGCCAAGTAGGTAACTCGTAGTCATGATGGCTCTCCCTTTCCCTCCTCTTGGACTCCCACCAAGTTGATGCGTACCCCTCAAATTGCGTGAGAGCATACTTCGCCTTCAAAGTTTCTGAGATATTATTTGTGAGAAAAATTCGCTCACTTTGAATTTTCCATTCCAAGAACTCATCGGGGTCACTACTTCCTTTGAACCTTGGAAGTGTGACCTTGATAGTGTTCAAGCCCCTATCTTGATGATCATTCCTCTCCCTAAACCTATTTCCTCTATTTCCAATCCTATAGCCTCTATATCCCATCCTATCCCCTCTATATCCCATCATATCTCCTCTATTCCCATATGTACTAACCTTTCCTCCATACCTCCCAGTTTTCCATTCATATCTGCTACTTGCTTAGAGATGTTGGCGAGAACCTCCATGATGTTCTTCGAACCCTCCCCAATTGGACTTGTATTAGACATGATACCTACAAAACTCAACAAACGAGGTTAGTAGAAAAGCCTCACGTCACTCGTATTTAACTCTCAACTCACCTTCTATGGCGTCATCTCTAAATTGATAGTGAACTAGCTCCGTTCAATCAACTCAAGATCACCTATCCTTTGTGATGGAGTGGATTCTTGTGACTCTTGAAAGAAGGACGACCCAAAAAAAACTAATGGACTTGAATCAAGAAGTTTATCAACGAATTAAGATGAGAAAAGTAGAATAAAGAAGCACCAAAAGATTCGGATTCAAACTAAACCAAGTAACAAAAGTAGAAGAATTACTTCTTGTTACTTAATTTGAAGGATCAAAGAAATGATTTAATGATTAAAACCAGTGAACAAGTAATCAAAGATGTTAATTAGTTGTGAAATAGTTGAAAATTATAAGAAAAATGAGCTTAGAAGAAGAAGAAGTGAATTTGGACACTTAGAAAAAATTATGCCTCAAAAAATCCATCACTTGTAAGACTTTGATTGGATGATTTGATGATTAAAACTAGGTAAAAAGTAATAAAAAATATTAATTAATTGTTAAATAGTTGAGGAATTGAAGGGAAAAATAGTAGAAAAAGAATCACGAAGTTTGGACACTTAGAAAAATTTCTAGGTCCAAAAAACATCCATACTTAAAATATTTTTGGGATCTTTAGAAAGACCTGCAGGTTTTGGCCTCTGAAACTGACGCACACGCGCGTCAGGTGCGACTGGGCGTCGCTGGAAGGTTGCCTGCTGTGCTGGCTGCTGACGTGTCAGTCCACGTGGAATTTTTTATTTTTTTTCAAAATTCCACTTATGGACTCCAAAAAAACACTTTTGACCAACTTTGACTTGAAAATTTGGATCAAATATACTTTCTTCTTTCTTCTTCTTCAAGAACAACTTGAAGACATCAAGAACACATAGAACACCAAGAACACACACTAAACCCAATACACTCAAATCAACTCGAAATTGACTCAAAATTTAGGATTTTCTTCCCTTCAACTAAGAGAACAAAGCCCACTAATTATTAACCTCCAATTTCTCCTCAATCAAAAGACCCACTTTCAAAATTTGAAAAGTTTGAAAAGCTTGAAACCCTTCAATGGTAACTTCACTTCTACAACTCTAAATTGAACAAAATTTGTAACCTAGACTCAAAAACCACTACGGAACAAGGATCTATTGTCAAAAACAACAAATCAAAACTAAAAAAAAATCAGATTTTGTTTTTTTTCTAACGAATTTTTTTGGATATTTTTATTTAAAAAACCAAGAGTAGATTTGTAAGAACAAATCTATTACAAATCTAAACCTAGGCTCTGATACCAAATGATAACGATCAACAAAGGAAATGAATAAAGAAAGAAAGGATATGTGGATTAATACTCAAGTTATTGAAATTATGGGCAACAAGGGACTAAAACCCTCACCTCCCAATTGACTTCAACAACCTAAATTCAACCCAAGGAAGAATAATCAAATGAAACCAAGAATCACAAAGGGGTAACACTTTCATTAATCAAACACAAGAAGTTAACAAGCAATCCCAAGAGTTCACCCTAATTACTCACTAAGAAGATACTATAATTTGAGAGTCAATATTCAATATAGTCTAAGTCTTCCCAAAATAAAAGAGACTACTATTTATACTAAAAAAATAAACAAGACACTTTTTGGCAATTTTACCCTTAATGAGATAAGGGCCTTGTTTGGTTGCCTTCTTTTGTGAATTCTTCAATTCATGAAATGGTCATTTGCACACATGGCCTCTTTCCTTCTTCCTTCTCATTTTGATGTACCTTACAAACATTGTATGTCCTTCTTTGGTGACCTTCAAGCTCCTCTAATGCTTCCTTTTTCATAAACATTGCTTGTAGGCCTTGGAGATCCTTTGTTTGACTCCGTGTGAATGGTCTTGAGGGGTATATGCCACTCATGTTAGTGTCATCCATGCTGCCCATGTTATCATCCCAGTTGGGCAACACCATGCTTGGTTGATAGCTTGGAGCGTGGGAGGCCTACTAAGCAAGGAGAAGCAATTGAAGATGTGCTCCATTCGGCGAGCTGAGTTCCAAATTGGAGACTTGCCAAACCTCCTTCGCACGGCCATCGTGCCGGCGACGCATCATTCAAATTTCTGCCCTATCAACTTTCGATGGTAGGATAGTGGCCTACCATGGTGGTGACGGGTGACGGAGAATTAGAGTTCGATTCCGGAGAGGGAGCTTGAGAAACGGCTACCATATCTAAGAAAGGCAGCAGGCGCGCAAATTACCCAATCCTGACACGTGGAGTTAGTGACAATAAATAAATAACAATACCGGGCTCTATGAGTCTGGTAATTGGAATGAGTACAATCTAAATTCCTTAACGAGGATCCATTGGAGGGAAAGTCTGGTGCTAGCAGTCGCGGTAATTCCAGCTCCAATAGCATTTATTTAAGTTGTTGCAGTTAAAAAGCTCGTAGTTGTACTTTGGGATGGGCCGGACGGTCCGCCCTAAGTTTGCACCGGTCGTCTCGTCCCTTCTGTCGGAGATGCGCTCCTGGCCTTAATTGGCCGGGTCGTGCCTCCGGCGCTGTTACTTTGAAGAAATTAGAGTGCTCAAAGCAAGCCTACGCTCTGTATACATTAGCATGGGATAACATTATAGGATTTCGGTCCTATTACGTTGGCCTTCTGGATCAGAGTAATGATTAACAGGTACAGTCAGGGGCATTCGTATTTCATAGTCAAAGGTGAAATTCTTGGATTTATGAAAGACGAAGAACTGCGAAAGCATTTGCCAAGGATGTTTTCATTAATCAAGAACGAAAGTTGGGGGCTCGAACACGATCAGATACCATCCTAGTCTCAACCATAACGATGACGACCAGGGATCGTCGGATGTTGCTTTTAGGACTCCGCCGACACCTTATGAGAAATCAAAGTTTTTGGGTTTCGGGGGTAGTATGGTTACAAGGCTCAAACTTAAAGGAATTGACGGAAGGGCACCACCAGGAGTGGAGCCTGGGGTTTAATTTGACTCAACACGGGGAAACTTATCAGGTCCAGACATAGTAAAGATTGATAGACTGAGCTATTTCTTTCTTCTATGGGCGGTGGCACACGGCCGTTCTTAGTTGGTGGAGCGATTTGTCCTGTTAATTCCTTTAACGAATGAGACCTCAGCCTACTAATTAGCTATGCGGAGGTATCCCTTCGCAGCCAGCTTCTTAGAGGGACTACGGCCTTTTAGGCTGCGTAAGTTTGAAGAAATAAAAGGTCTCTGATGACCTTAGATGTTCTGGGCCGCACGCGCGCTACACTGATGTATTCTATAGCCTTGGCCGACTGGCCCGGGTAATTTTTGAAATTTCGTCGTGATGGGGATAGATCATTGCAACTGTTGGTCTTCAACGAGGAATTCCTTGTAAGCGCGAGTCATCAGCTCGCGTTGACTACGTCCCTGCCCTTTGTACACATTGCCTGTCGCTCTTACCGATTGAATGATCCGGTGAGATGTTCAGATCTAGGCGACGTGGGTGGTTCGCTGCCCGCAACTTCGCGAGAAGTCCATTGAACCTTATCATTTAGAGGAAGGAGAAGTCGTAACAAGGTTTCCGTAGGTGAACCTGCAGAAGGATCATTGTCGAAACCTGTAAAGCAGAACGACCCGTGAACACATTTTAAATACTTGGGGGCGACGCGCGGCCGTCGTGGCCCCTCTCGTCCCGAACTTGTGCGCTCATTTGGCGAACAACAAACCCCGACGCAAAAAGTGCCAAGGAATACTAAAATTGACTGCCCTCCCCTCGCTCCCCGTTCGCAGAGCGTGAGGAGGGACGTGTGCTGCTCTTTAAACACAAATGACTCGCGACAACAGATATCTCTGCTTTCGCATCGATGAAGAATGTAGCGAAATGCAATACTTGGTGCAGAATCCCATGAACCATTGAGTCTTTGAACGCAAGTTGCACCCGAATCCATTAGGCCGAGGGCACGTCTGCCTAGGTGTCACGTATCACATCGTCCCCCCGCACGCTGCAAGGTAGAGCGCGGGTCGAAAGCTGTCCTCCTGTGCACCCCGAGCGCGTGGCTGTCCTAAATGTGAGTCCACGTCGACGGACGTCGCGAAAAGTGGTGGTTGAAACTCAACTCTCTCTTGTTGTAGCGGCTACAGCCCGTCATGCGTCCGGACTCCCAGACCCTGATTATGCCTACGCGCTCCAACCGCGACCCTAGGTCAGGCGGGTTTACCCGCTAAGTAGCTTACTCCTATTTTTTTATTTGTAATGTTTTTGTAAAAATGAAGAATTAAATTCACTTCTCTCCTATTTATTGCGACGACGAAGAATCAAATTATCACTATATTTATTACTTTTTCTACTTATTCTTCCAAGTGCAGGATAACCCCAAGGGGTTGTGGGTTTTTTTCTACCAATTGGGGCTCTCCCTTCACCACCCCCATAGGGATGGTCTACAAGGTTCATAACTACTCCGCATATCAATAAGTGGAGGAAAAGAAACTTACAAGGATTCTGTTAGTAACGGCGAGTCAACCGGGAACAACCTAAACTTAGAATCGGGCGGCTCCGTCGTCTAAATTGTAGTCTGGACAAGCGTCCTCTGCGGCAGACCGGGCCCATGTCCCCTGCAAGGGGGCGCCAGAGAAGGTGAGATCCCCATTGTGCCTGGACCCTGTCGCACCACGAGGCACTGTCTACAACTCGAGTTGTTTGGGAATGCAGCCCAAATCGGGGGGTGAATTTCGTCCAAGGCTAAATACGGGCGAGAGACGGATAGCGAACAAGTACTGCGAGGGAAAGATGAAAAGGACTTTGAAAAGAGACTCAAAGAGTGCTTGAAATTGTCGGGAGGGAAGCGGATGGGGGACGGCGATGTGTCCCGGTCGGATGTGGAACGGTGAAGAGCTTGTCTGCCGATCGACTCGGGGCGTGGACCAGCTTGGATTGGGAGGGAGACCAAAGCCCGGGCTCTCGATACCCCCTTGGAACGCGGTCTCCTTGATTATGGTATGCAGCGCACGCCTCTGGCGTGCTTTGGCATCTACGCACTCTGGACGCTGGCCTGTGGGGTCACGATTCGACCCGTCTTGGAACACGGACCAAGGAGTCTGACATGTGTGCGATTCAACGGGCGAGTAAACCCGTAAGGCGTAAGGAAGCTAATTGTTGGGATCCACCTGAGGGGTGCACCGTCGACCAACCTTGATCTTCTGAGAAGGGTTCGAGTGTGAGCATACTGTCGGGACTCGAAAGATGGTGAATTATGCCTGAGCGGGGCGAAGCCAGAGGAAACTCTGGGGGAGGCCCGCAGCGATACTGATGTGCAAATCGTTCGTCTGACTTTGGTATAGGGGCGAAGACTAATCGAACCGTCGAGTAGTTAGTTCCCTCAGAAGTTTCCCTCAGAATAGCTGGAGCTCGCGTGCGAGTTATATCGGGTAAAGCCAATGATTAGAAGCCTCGGGGGCGCAACGCCCTCGACCTACTCTTAAACTTTAAATAGGTAGGACAACGCGACTACTTTGTTGAGCCGCGCCACGGAAACAAGAGCTCTAATTGGGCCATTTTTGGTAAGCAGAACTGGCGATGCGGGATGAACCGGAAGCCGGGTTACGGTGCCAAATTGCGCGCTAACTCAGATTCCACAAAGGGTGTTGGTCGATTAAGACAGCTGGACGGTGGTCATGGAAATCGAAATCCGCTAAAGAGTGTGTAACCACTCACCTGCCGAATCAACTAGCCCCGAAAATGGGTGGCGCTTAAGCGCGCGACCTACACCCGACAGTCGGGGAAAGTGCCAGGCCCCGATGGTTAGGAGGGTGCGGCGGTCACTGCAAAACCTTGGGCAAAGCGGCCGTCGGGGCAGATCTTGGTGGTAGTAGCAAATATTCAACTGAGAACTTTGAAGGCCGAAGAGGGGAAAGGCCGACGTCCTAACCCGTCAATGTGGGTGGAAGTTCGGTGATGCGCTGAATGGGTTCGGCGACCAGGATTAGCTCGCCGAAATTTCCAGTCTCTTCACCAAAATGAGGTCTAACTTGGCGACCTACCTGCCCAAAGGGCGAGGCGCCGAGTGGAATTGGCGATCCAAGTCGGGATTCTCCCAAATTCGTCAAGCTGAAACTGCAAGTTTTCTGAAAATTTAACCTTGGTGGTCCTCCCATCTTCCTTGGCCTTCTGTATTACCCTTTTTTGGTAAATTCTCTTTTCACAAACACTTTTAACACTCTCTTTCTTCCTTTTTGGAATCAAACTCCTTCTTTTTCAAATATTCCCTTCTTGAAGATTTGAATGTTCTTCAAGAACTTCAAGAACACTATGTAGAACCAAAATAAAACCCTGATGATTTTTAGCTCGGAATATCACGAAACTTTAGGTGAATGCTCTCCTTGATATAGGGATCAAACCCCAATACTTTTTAGCATTCAATTCCTTGCCAAAACTTTCATATTTCAAAGCCCACTTTGTCTTTTTCAAAGCTTCTTCTACCTCCCATGGTGGTTCCTTCAAAAGTGAATCAAACCCTTTGAAATCTCAGCCCTAGACTCGAAATAGGTTAGAGAACAATAATCTAACTTTAGAAACTCAAACAAGACTAAGATCTAAGAAAACCATTTCAGGAAAATCTCAAAACCGAAAATAACCAGATTTGTTTTGTCAGAAAACCCCTAGACTAGATTCGTAGGAACGAAGCTAGACGCAGCTCTGATACCAAATGATACGATTCTCACAAGATAAATGATGATAACAGCGGAAACAAAAGAAAGATAGAAGAAGAGACACAAGATAAGAAACAATTGGCAACTAAAGAATGTATTAAATCCAATAACCTTCAATCTAGATCCTAACGAGTAGCTAATCTGGATATATAGATAGACACAAGAAAAAGAAATCAAAAGAAACCTAAAGGTATATTAAACCTAAATACCTCAATCGATTAATCCACAATCAAGCACCTAACTCTTACGAAGACCTCAAGGGAAATGATATCCCAAGCAACCCTCGTTTCTAAACAATGTTCAACAAAAGCTTACCAAGCATTCAACACTCACACAAGGAGTTAAATTTATCATTAATCAATATTCAAAATAGTCTTCGTCTAAAAAGAAACCCTAAAGGCCTATTTATAGTGTTAGGCATTATTACATAGATGGGACCAAAAGTGACTCAAAAATGGGCCAATGGTCGAGCCAATTCGGGCTCGCCAAATGGCTCGGCGATTCGCCAAATGGCTCGGCGATTCGCCAAATGGGTTCGGCGAGAAACCCTGCTCATTGGCTTCTCCTTGAATGGCTTTCTGTAACTTTCGGCAGTCTGGGGTTCATAGGGCGATGCGCCGAATGCCCTCCATGCTCGTCAAATGGGTAGCTTTTCTCTGCAGCTCATTGAATCAGTCGGTGATCCTGGAACCCTCGCCTAAGGGGTTTGGCGAATCGCCAAAGTGGATGGCACCTCGCCGAATGGAGTAGCACTTTCCTTTGCTCCTCCTTGCCTCGTTGGACCTCCCACGCTCCAAGCTATCATCCACACAGGGTGTTGCTCAGCTGGGAGCTCCTTTAAAGAGCATTTCCCAAGCCCACGAACCTCCATCCTTGAGAATGATCCATCAATACATTGAAATTCGAGAATGAATGGTTTGGGGGCTATCTATATTCCATCATTCTCCCCTTCTTGAAAAAGATTCGTCCTCGAATCCATACCTTGCAAAACCATAGGGGAAGCACACAGTACAAAGATACTCATGGCATGAGGGTTAGCGTGAGCAATAACAATTTCATCACCATGCCAAGGATGCACAAATTTAACATATAACCAAGCATCAAAAATATCAACCAAGGGTTTGTAATCCATCAAAGCAATAGATACTTGGCTAAGTAAGAAACATTGACAAAGGGGTAGGGCGAAGGAACAAATACACTTAAACAACTTCATATGTAAGCCCTCATTGGTTCCACATCCAAATAAGCACAAGGCCTCCCTTATGTCAAGTAGCAAAAGAACACTCTCTTACCTAAGTGCGAAGGCATAAGTAGTGTTGACCCAAGTTAAGATCCCATCCAATGCACTAGATAACTTTAATAGAGTAATCATTCCCAATTCATGAGTAGGTTCAAGTACATAAGTATTCCCCACCCAAATTGGTAAACATACATCATTCAAGTACATTGGATTAAATAACAACACCACGGAAGAATCAGGCAAACGACATAAGGTGTTACTACCACATTCAGTACACTTAAGGACGACATTGGGGTAAAATGGAAAAGGATCGTATAGCATCGAGTCAAGGAGACTCTCATTTGCCCAATTTTGAACAAATACTAACATTAGATATGCAACCCACACAAGTATGAGTATCATCATATGCAAGTAGATAAAAGTGAGTCCTCGAATCCAAACCTTGTAAAACCATATAGATCATAAGCAAGAAGCTTATCCTCTTATCATGATGGGTAGTACAAAGGTTAGTACTTAAAACATTTAACCGAGGACACTCAAAGTCAAGGAGCAACCAAACATCCTCTATTGTCTTGACTATTAAGCCCACAAATGGAGAACAACGACAATAGTTATTCTTCTCAACAACATGGTAGTACCACCCAAAAAATGATAGTCCCACCGGTTCAAATACTTTCATGCATTCACCGGGATCAAAATAATAGGATGTCCACAGAACCAGATTATACCAACAAATGTAGAACACAATGACTCCATGATCCACATGCAATGCACATTTAATCCAACTAGGGATTTCATCATATGCAAAGAGATAGTAAAGGAAGGTACAGACTTCACCTTATCTTGGCAAATATCTCCTACCCCCATGAGATGCACATTCAACAAAATCATGCTGAGGGTAAGAAATATAAAAGGGGTCTATGAAGCTATCCTTTCCTACACACAATGTAGGCTCTTTAAGTGGATGGTAAAACCTCAAGAAGGGCTTTCCTGAATAGGGAAAGGAATTAACAATGTCAACCACCATTGGCCTGCCACTTCGACCAAACATTCTAACACAAGGGCTGTAGCCCACTACTGGAGTCAAATGGACAGGCAAGCCATGTACTAGTATCAAGTGCACACCCATTTATCAAGTCGGCACTCTTTCCTTCCAACAACATACTCCACTCAACAGCATGAGCATCATCATATGTAAACAAGTGACAGAGAAAGGTGTCTCGCAAATCAACCTCCTCTAGGGTGTTTTCATGTGTATGACTACCAAAAGGCTCAAAAGTATTGGTCATACTATCAAAGAGTCAAACACATCCAAAAAAAGAAGTAACGGAAAAACATACACCACCTTCCTCCTCAGCACATTCCTTCCCCACAAGAGTACTCTCATCTTGCAAGAAGAGATTTCCATCTTTGGGAGGGAAATCCTCACACCATAGAGGGTTACTATCACAAGTATAGCTATCAAGAACTATACTGCTCTCAAGATTCACACCACTAGGTATATCTCTAGGAGTGATTTCATCATCTTCAAATTGGATATTGTACTTAAAGAGGGCAATCCACCACTAGGGAAGTGTTAACACATGCAAGTTCACCCTCAGAAAGACACATCAGTTTTCGAATCATTTTCAAGCACATGATCTCTATGAGCAAAGCAAGTAATTGGATCTTCCACAATAGTATATATGCTCAAAGAATCACTGTTAGTCAAATGATCAACATTCTCATTAGTGCCACCAACTTGAGGTTCCTTAATCACATTACAAGGACCCTCAACCAGTGAACTACTTACAAAGAGGTTGATCAATACAATCATTACAAAATAACGAGCTAGCATTCAAAGCATAGGTGTCAACACTAAGTAGACACAAATTGATCTTACTAGAAGAATCAATTCGGTCATCAATAGGATCAACTAGTGTATCCACATTCTCAACAAGCACATTATCAACACATGGTAAAGAATCAATAGGCTCACATAAAGACAAGCTAAAATTCACACTTTGTTTATTTCCAATGGTAAAAGTGTTAAGATTAGATATTGTACCTTGACTCCCGCAAGAGAGATCTTTTTTACCTTGGATGTAAGAACAATCCATTAGTGCATCCATCACACCTTTGACTGTAGGCTCTTTGGCTGGAACTTGTGTTCCTCCATTCATTACGCTTGTACCTAAATAAGAATCCTTACCAAGTGAACGATGAACATAAATGTTAGATTGAGATTGTGTTAACCCTCTCACTTCACTCCTCTCAAGCTCTCATTTTTCCACTCTAAGGTTGCCACCTTGCTTTCCCTTACTCCGCTCAATCTTTTGTCTCTCACTTTTCACTTTAGGAAGAGGTAATAGAGGTGTTCCCCCAATGATCCACAACACACTTGTACCCATTCTGCTCGTTTGGGACCCTATGTTCAGTAAACGAATTGGCTCCAAAACTTAAGTGACAAGAAGCCCTAGGCATTATATCACACCAAACCTCCTCATAATATTTGCTGCGTGTGAAAGAGACTCTTGCCCCTTCGGTAACCTTACATCCCTCCATGGTGTATGGATAAGTCCTTTGTAGTCGAGGTAGTCCCAAATAGGCTACCACCTCTGGAGTGTTGTAGTTCAGATTATACCCATCATCGAGGAAAAGGTCAAGTCCCAAAGCCCCACAAATGCAAACCTTTGTCCAAAGAACTGGTCTTCTTGGATCGAAATTGAAAAGCTTGATGTACCCTTTTGGCACATACTTGAACCTCCCTCTTCAATTTTTCCTATGTATTGGGTGGGTATTTCCTTGGAGTGCGTATAGCCGTTCCTCTTGAGTCCACCAACCCAATGCAAGACCCTTCAAATGAGAGAGGGCAAACCAGGGTCGCTCGGACCTTTCAAATCATAGCGTTGGAAAATCTGCTCACATTGCCACTCCCAATCAAGATATGCTTCTGGATTACGTCTTCCTTCAAAGATAGGAAAATCAATCCTTTTGGTACCGAGACCCTTGACGAGGACCTCCCATATCATAGTCACATGGGTCTGAGGCAAATGAGGACATGCTGCCTTATAACTCCTTTGTACCTATAAAATGACAACTAAAAAAAAAAAAAACGTTAGTGTTAGTAAAATGAACTCACAATTGCTCGTGTTTACACACCTTTGATTGCCTCTCGAATTGGCGTGACTAATGTTGAAGATTGCTTATAATACTCAGTTGATCACAACTTCTTGATTCTACTCTTGGTCCGTATAGATTTTTATTTCAAGAAGAACGGACGACTCAATTAAAGCAAAATGGACTTTAGTCAAGAATTAACTACGAAATAAAATGAATAAAAGCACGAAAAGAAAGGCACTAACGAAGAAGTGAATTCAAGAACTAATTTGTCAACAAGTAGAGTAGTTACGAGTTGAAAATCAGTTTAGGATTCTTGACAACGAACTAGAATAAAAAAAAGGAAACTAAGAAATTAGAACACGAGATTAGAAATGGTCGTAACATGAGTTTTTCATCGCCAAACGGCCTATTTTCTTCGTCTAACGTGAAGTTCAGCTCGCCAACTTGAAGATTGACTCACCAAGGCCTGCGCGCATCGGACGTTGCATGCGGGCTTCGGGCAAGCGACGTTGGCCAACATCAGGCAGCATCAGGCAAGGCCTGCACACATCGAACGTGGCATGTGCGCATCGGGCAAGCGACATCGTCGAACGATGGGCAACATCAGCCAAGGGTTGCACGCATCAGACGTGGCCTGTGCACAACGCTTAGCCGACATCGAGAGTGGCCTTCCCGCATTGCCCTTGGGTTGTAAACAATGGTCAGCCGACATCGGACGCGGCCTGCCTGCATCAGCCGAGTCATGTGCACATCGCTCAATCGACGTCGGGCGTGGCCTGCCCGCATTGCCCTTCGTTTGCACACAACGGCCAGTCGACGTTGGGAGTGGCCTTCCCGTATCGACCTTTGCTTGCACTCAACGGTCAGCCGACGTCGGGCATGGACTGCCAACATCGCCCTTGACCTGTGCACATCGCTCAGCCGACGTCGGCCGTGGCCTGCTTGCATCGCCCTTGTCTTGCACATAACGGTCAGCCGACATCGGACGTGGCCTGTCCGCATGGGTTGTGGCCTGTGAACATCACTCAGCCGAATTCAAACTTTGACTGGCCGCATCTCCCTTGGACTGCACACAATGGTCAGCCGATGTCGGCCGTGGCTTGCGCACAGTGGTCAGCCGACGTCGGACGTGGCCTGGCCGCATCACCCTTGGACTGCACACAACGGTCAGCCGGCGTCGGACGTGGCATGGCTGCATCACCCTTGGACTGAACACAACGGTCAGCCGACGTTGGCCGTGGACTGCCCGCATCGGCCGTGGCTTGTGCAACATTGGTCGAGGTCTAGTCGACAACATGCGGATGTCCATGCATTCCCAAAATCAAAAGAGTGGGATCATGCATAACAATATATTCATCTATTTTCCATCATCTATTCTCAACGTTTCCGCCTCACGTGGTTCGTTCGTACCAATCTTCATTATTTTTATGGTTTGTTATTTTTTACATCACATTTTAAAAATTAAATTTGCTAAAATTTTAGATCTAAGGTTACTATATTTATTTGTGTAATTTTTGGTGTTTAATTTTAATTTTTTGATATTTTTCCTATATGTTATTAATTTATTACTAATTTTTCGGAAATTTCCGAAAAAATAATAATAAAAAAAAATGTTGAAAACCATTTTTTTTATATATTAAAATCATTTGTGGAAGCTAATGTGTGTTTGTACCTTAGAACGTGCATATTGGGTTGTACATGTTCATTATGATTCTTTGAAAAAACCATCCCTACTCCTGTCACATGGGTTTTTTTTAAAGCATATTTAAAGGGGGTAGAAGTGTTGGAGGCAAACTGAGGCGACAGAAGGCGGACGTGATGGATCCCTGCTTCGAGCAACAACGTCCTAACCCGCATGCCATCTCAGTCGCGGATCAAGCACAATCTAGGCTTGTCGGACGTCGGTATCTTGTGATGCATACCTAATGCCTAGGTATTACTCATGTGTAATCGGTCGCCTTTCGCCCCTCGCATTCCATGTGCGGGGTGAACACAAAAGCCGCTCTTGCATCCCACACCTTCCTCGCTTCGTCGTGCGATGCCGTGGTCCGCGAGCGGCGGTTGGAATTCTTTTATTCGGTAGACGCAGTGGGCATGGGGCCTTCACTGGCTCCTATCTTCCTAAAACAAATGCTCCTTGCGAATGACGGTCACACTCGCCTTGAATTCGTCCATACCCAAATGGGCGAGCCGGGCTCATGCAGCGCGCAACATCGTTGAGGAATGCTACCTGGTTGATCCTGCCAGTAGTCATATGCTTTTCTCAAAGATTAAGCCATGCATGTGTAAGTATGAACAAATTCAGACTGTGAAACTGCGAATGGCTCATTAAATCAGTTATAGTTTTTTTTATGGTATCTACTACTCAGATAACCGTAGTAATTCTAGACCTAATACGTGCAACAAACCCCGACTTCTGGAAGGGATGCATTTATTAGATAAAAGGTCGACGCGGGCTCTGCCCGTTGCTGCGATGATTCATGATAACTCGACGGATCGCACGGCCATCGTGCCGGCGACGCATCATTCAAATTTCTGCCCTATCAACTTTCGATGGTAGGATAGTGGCCTACCATGGTTGTGACGGGTGAGGGAGAATTAGGGTTCGATTCCGGAGAGGGAGCCTGAGAAATGGCTACCATATCTAAGGAAGGCAGCAGGCGCGCAAATTACCCAATCCTGACATGGGGAGTTAGTGACAATTAAGAAATAACAATACCGGGCTCTATGAGTCTGGTAATTGGAATGAGTACAATCTAAATCCCTTAACGAGGATCCATTGGAGGGAAAGTCTGGTGCCAGCAGTCGCTGTAATTCCATCTCCAATAGCTTATATTTAAGTTGTTGCAGTTAAAAAGCTCGTAGTTGGACTTTGGGATGGGCCGGACTGTAACAGGATGTATTATGCGTATGCTAGTTCTGTTCATGTGATACTTGACATAGCTTTATAGTATAGGTGAGGGATTGTGCTTCTTATATGATTAGTGTTGGTTTAAACTAGCTCGGAAGGTGATGTAACGCTTTGCACGTTTTAGCATGTGTACTGCAAGTTAACTTCGATGGAAGTATTTAAACTAGAGGTAGTAAGGTGGTAATTGGGCCAAATGCACTACCACCAACTTGCATTAATTTGGCCCAAGTTGAGTAGAAGGATAAGGGAAAAATGGACAGCCAAGGCCCAATAGTCTTAAGTCCAAAAAGGCCCAAGTGAAAAGTCCAAATAGGTGGACCACCTACTTGAATTAATTATGGCCCAAATTGACATGAATAAATGGATAATTAGGAGTAGGGCCCAACAAGTGTTGAAGTTCCCAAAAGGCCAAGTAGGTGGGGCCAAGTAGGTGGGTCACCTACTTGACAATATATGGCCAAAATTAGTCAAGAAATTTGGCCATTACACCTCCTTTTAAAAGGGATAAAAATCAAAGCCTTTTCTTCATTTTTTACTTGCAAAATTTTCAGATTTCTTAAGTTTCTCTCTTGGTCTCTCTTGGATTCAATCAGCAGCCCTAGAAAACCTTGGGTCCTTGAGTATTGCCCCATTTTCAAGTAAAAGTTTGAAGAAGAGTTTCAGTTCTTGGAGTACAAGTTTAGAGGATAAATTCCTAGAAACTAAGGTAAGACTACTGCCCCTTTTTGCCTCTCTTTAAATACAGATTTGGGGTGGAGAATTTTGTATATATTTATCAAGAACTAATGGATGGTGATAAATCCTTGAGTCAATATTCTCCTAGTATGCTGAAAGATTTTTAGGGATTGATAGTGGCTGCCTTATGTATATTGTTGTTGGGGGCTGTTTGGGTATCTTGGCAAAGGATGTATGAAGTTGTATTAATGTATAGAAGAAGGGTGTGGTGGTTCACCATTGGTGCAAGGGTTGTATGGGCCTACTTTCCTTCAAGTGTTAGCTACTGTTTTTAGGGCCTTAATGTGATTAGCTCCTAACAATTGTTTAATTGTGACTTATATTGTAGATTAGCATCCAAGAAGGGAGGCTGAATTGTGACAGTGGTATTGGTCAGAAAATAAGGTATGTAAGGCAATTCGATTCAATATTCTTCGGCATGAAATCTGATCCTTACAATTAATTTCAATAAGTGAATTTCCCAAGTTTTATTCCTAGTAAAGGAAACATAGTGCCAGCGTATGATTTCCAAATAGCTAACAATATTTCCCCCTCTCCTAAGTGTATAGAATTACTTAATTATACGTTCAGTACTCTA
>NW_006239619.1:101756-107026 GCF_000226075.1 Solanum tuberosum | reverse complement strand
GAAAGCCTAGCATGGGCCGATCCCAATGGGTATAGAAGGGTGGCAGCTCAGGGGGAAAAGCCTAGCATGGGCTGATCTCGATTTGTGTAATGTTGAGGACCTCATCCCAGGGGTTAAAATGCCTAGCATGGATCATCCTCTTCTACCACTGATGAGCTGGTCACTCGTATCACATGCCTTATAAAGATCATAACACGCATAAAGGTAAAGACAATAATGTAACATAAATGACCCCACAAGAGTTAACAGAGGCGGCCTCCTATTCTAATTTAGGCACTTATACGTTGATACTTGGTTTCGTTTGAACTCTTATTTTTTATATGTAGTTGACTTACATATTCAGTACACTTTTCGTACTGACGTCCCTCGCGGGGGACGCTGCATTTCATACTGCAGGCACATGTACTCCGCTAGTAGACCTCCTCAGTAGGAGCATACGACACTCAGCTACTTTTGGTGAGCTTCAGGCTGCTTCAGAGCTTTACTAAGCCCTTGGTAGATTCATTTTGGTATTGTATCGTAGTTAGGGGTAAGGCGGGGTCTATCCCGACCTACTCTAAGGGTTTCTATCTTTTAGAGGCTTTGTAGACTTATGTATATGGTTCAGTTGCATCTTAACAAGTTGTGGCCTCAACGGCCAAGTCTTGTAAATAAGTTTTGGGTCTACTTACGTCGGTTCGTATCTTTGCGTCCCTGGCAAACTTGTCACAAAATTTTCATCTACATGCATAGTAAGCACAAGTCACATGTTGGATCTCTCGGGCCTTTAGGGCATCGAGTGCCTGTCTGTCTTAATGGGATTTGAGGCATGACACAGACGGTCCGCCCTAAGTGTGCACCGGTCGTCTCGTCCCTTCTGTCAGCTATGCGCTCTTGGCCTAAATTGACCGGGTCGTGCCTACGATGTTGTTACTTTGAAGAAATTAGGGTGCTCAAAGAAAACCTACGCTCTGTATACATTAGCATGGGATAGCATTATAGGATTTCGGTCCTATTACGTTGGCCTTCAGGATCGGTACTACCAATTGGGGCTCTCCCTTCACCACCCCAATGGGGATGGTCTACAGGGAACATAACTACTCCGCATATAAATAAGCAGAGGAAAAGAAACTTACAAGGATTCCCTTAGTAATGGCGAGTGAACCGGGAACAGCCCAGACTTAGAATCAGGCGGCTCCGTCGTCTAAATTGTATTTTGGAGAAGCGTCCTCTGCGGCAGACCGGGCCCAAGTCCCCTGGAAGGGGGCGCTAGAGATGGTGAGAGCCCCATTGTGCCCGGACCCTGTCGCACCACGAGGCGCTGTCTACAAGTCGAGTTGTTTGGGAATGCAGCCTAAATCGGGGGGTGAATACCGTCCAAGGCTAAATACGGGCGAGAGACCGATAGCGAACAAGTACTGCGAGGGAAAGATAAAAAGGACTTTGAAAAGAGAGTCAAAGAGTGATTGAAATTGTCGGGAGGGAAGCGGATGGGGGCCGACGATGTGCCCCGATCGGATGTGGAAATGTGAAGAGCATGTCCGCCGATCGACTCTGGGCGTGGATTGGGGGGGAGACCAAAGCCCGTGCTCTTAACAGCATGAGCATCATCATATGTAAACAAGTAATAGAGAAAGGTGTCTCGCAAATCAACCTCCTCTAGGGTGTTTTCATGTGTATGACTACCAGTAGGCTCAAAAGCATTGGTCATACTATTAAGGAGTGAAACACACCCAAAAAAAGAAGTAACGGGAAAACATACACCACCTTCCTCCTCATCACATTCCTTCCCCACAAGAGTACTCTCATCTTGCAAGAAGATATTTCCATCTTTGGGAGGGAAAGCCTCACACCGTAGTGGGTTACTATCACAAGTATAGCTATCAAGAACTATACTGCTCTCAAGATTCACACTACTAGGTACATCACTAGGAGTGATTTCATCATCTTCAAATTGGATATTGTACTTAAAGAGGGCAATCCACCACTAGGGAAGAGTTAACACAGGCAAGTTCACCTTCAGAAAGACACATCAGTTTTCGAAGCATTTTCAAGCACATGATCTCTATGAGCAAAGCAAGCAATTGGATCTTCCACAATAGTATATATGCTCAAAGAATCACTCCTAGTCAGATGATCAACATTCTCATTAGTGCCACCAACTTGAGGTTCCTTAATCACATTACAAGGACCCTCAACCAGTGAAATACACTAACAAACTGGTTGATCAATACAATCAATACAAAATAATGAACTAGCATTCAAAGCATAGGTGTCAACACTAGGTGGATACAAATCGATCTTACTAGAAGAATCAATTCGGTCATCAATAGGATCAACTAGTGTATCCACATTCTCAACAACCACATTATCAACACATGGTAAAGAATCAATAGGCTCACATAAAGACAAGCTAAAATTCACACTTTGTTCATTTGCAATGATAAAACTGTTAAGATTAGCTATTGTACCTTCACACCCGCAAGAGAGATCTTTTTTACCTTGGATGTAAGAACATTCCATTAGTGCATCCATCACACCTTTGACTGTAGGCTCTTTGGCTGGAACTTGTGTTCCTCTATTCATTACGCTTGTACATACATAAGAATCCTTACCAAGTGAAGGATGAACAGAAATGTTAGATTGAGATTGTGGCAACCCTCTCACTTCACTCCTCTAAAGCTCTCATTTTTCCACTCTAAGTTTGCCACCTTGCTTTCCCTTACTCCTCTCAATCTTTTGTCTCTCACTTTTCACTTTAGGAAGAGAAAATAGAGGTGTTCCCCAATGATCCACAACACACTTGTATCCATTCTGCTCGTTTGGGACCCTATGTTCAGTAAACGAATTGGCTCCAAAACAAAAGTCACAAGAAGCCCTATGCATTATATCACACCAAACCTCCTCATAATATTTGTTGCGTGTGAAAGAGACTCTTGCCCCTTCGGTAACCTTACATCCCTCCATGGTGTATGGATAAGTCCTTTGTAGACGAGGTAGTCCCAAATAGGCTACTACCTCTGCAATGATGTAGTTCAGATTATACCCATCATCGAGGACAAGGTCAGGTCCCAAAGCCCTACAAATGCAAATCTTTGTCCTCAGAACTGCTCTTCTTGGATCGAAATTGAAAAGCTTGATGTACCCTTTTGGCACATACTTGAACCTCCCTCTTCAATTTTTCCTATGTATTGGGAGGGTATTTCCTTGGAGCGCGCAAAACCTTACCTCTTGAGTCCACCAACCCAATGCAAGACCCTTCAAATGAGAGAGGGCATACAAGGGTCGCTTGGACCTCTCAAATCATAGCGTTGGAAAATCTGCTCACATTGCCACTCCCAATCAAGATATGCTTCTGGATCATGTCTTCCTTCAAAGATAGGAAAATCAATCCTTTTGGTACCGAGGCCCTTGACGAGGACCTCCCATATCATAGTCACATAGGTCTGAGGCAATTGAGGACATGCTACCTTATAACTCCTTTGTACCTATAAAATGATAACTCACAAAAAAAACAACAAACAACGTTAGCATTAGTAAAATGAACTCACAATCGCTCGTGTTTACACACCTTTGATTGCCTCTCAAATTGGCGCGACTAATGTTGAAGATTGCTTAGAATACTCAGTTGCTCACAAGGTTTTGATTCTACCCTTGGTCCGAATAAATTTTTATTTCAAGAAGAACGGACGACAAAATTAAAGCAAACAGACTTGAGTCAAGAATTAAGTACGAAGTAAAATGAATAAAAGCACGAAAAGAAAGGCACTAACAAATAAGTAAATTCAAGAACAAATTTTTCAACAAGTAGAGTAGTTTGAAAATCAGTTTAGGATTCTTGACAACAAACTAGAATCAAAAGAAAGGAAACTAAGAAATTAGAACAGGAGATTAAAAACGGTTGTAACATGAGTTTTTCATCGCCAAACGGCCTGTTTTCTTCACCTAACGTGAAGTTCAGCTCGCCAACTAGAAGATTGACTAGACAAGGCCTGCGCGCATCAGACGTGGCAGGCATGCATCAGGCAAGCGACGTCGGCCAACTTCAGGCAGCATCAGCCAAGGCCTGCACACATCGAACGTGGCATATGCGCATCGGGCAAGCGACATCGTCCAACGACGGGCAACATCAGCCAAGGGTTGCACGCATCAGATGTGGCCTGTGCACAACGCTCAGCCAACGTCGGGAGTGGCCTACCCGCATTGCCCTTGGCTTGCACATAACGGTCAGTTGACATCGGACGTGGACTGCCCGCATCAGCCGTGGCATGTGCACATTGCTCAATCTACGTCGGGCGTGGCCTGCCCGCATTGCCCTTCGCTTGCACACAATGGCCAGTCGACGTTGGGGGTGGCCTTCCCGTATCGGCCTTTACTTGCACTTAACGGTCAGCCGATGTCGGGCGTGGCCTTCCCACATCGCCCTTGACCTGTGCACATCGCTCAGTCGACGTCGGGCGTGGACTGCCTGCATCTCCCTTGTCTTGCACACAACGGTCAGCCAACGTCGGACGTGGCCTGCCCTCATCGGTCGTGGCCTGTGAACATCAATCAGCCAACTTCGGACATTGACTGGACGCATCTCCCTTGGACTGCACACAATGGTCAGCCGACGTCGGCCGTGGCTTGCACACAACGGTCAGCCGACGTCGGACGTGGCCTAGCCGCATCGCCCTTGGACTGCACACAACAGTTAGCCAACGTCGGACGTGGCTTGGCTGCATCGCCCTTGGACTGCACACAACGGTCAGCCGACATCGGCCGTGGACTGCCCGCATCGGCCGTGGCTTGTCCGACATTGGTTGAGGTCTAGTCGACAACATGCGGATGTCCATGCCTTCCCAAAATTAAAAGAGTGTGAAACACCCTTCATGCATAACAATATATTCATCTATTTTCCATCATCTATTCTCAACGTTTCCGCCTCACATGGTTTGTTCATACCAATCTTCATTATTTTTACGGTTTCTTATTTTTTACATCATATTTTAAAAATTAAAATTTGCTAAACTTTTAGATGTAAGGTTACAATATTTATTTGTGAATTTTTGGTGTTAATTTTATATTTTTTTGATATTTTTACTATATGTTATTAATTTATTACAAATTTTTCAAAAATTTCCAAAAAAATAAATAAAAATAATTAGTTGAAAACCATTTTTTTTTATATATAAAAATCATTTGTGGAAGCTAATGTGTGTTTGTGCCTTAGAACGTGCATATTGGGTTGTAAATGTTCATTATGATTCTCAAGAAAAACCATGCCTACTCCTGCCACATGGGTGTTTTTT
>NW_006239619.1:91756-96756 GCF_000226075.1 Solanum tuberosum | reverse complement strand
CATCCACACAGGGTGTTGCTCAGCTGGGAGTTCCTTTAAAGAGCATTTCCGAAGCCCACGAACCTCCATCCTCGAGAATGATCCATCAATACATTGAAATTCGTGAATGAATAGTTTAGGGGCAATCTATATTCCATCATTCTCCCTTTCTTGAAAAGGATTCGTCCTCGAATCCATACCTTGCAAAACCATAGGGGAAGCACACAGTACCAAGATACCCATGGCATGAGGGTTAGCGTTAGCAATATGAATTTCATCACCATGCCAAGGATGCACAAATTTAACATATAACCAAGCATCAAAAATATCAACCAAGGGTTTGTAATCCATCAAAGCAATATATACTTGGCTAAGTAAGAAACATTGACAAAGGGGTAGAGCGAAGGAACGAATACACTTAAACAACTTCATATGTAAGCCCTCATTTGTTCCACATCCAAATAAACAGAAGGCCTCCCTTATGTCAAGCAGCCAAAGAACACTCTCATACCTAAGTGCGAAGGCATAAGTAGTGCTGACCCAAGTTAAGATCCCATCCAATGCACTAGAAAACTTCAATAGAGTAATCATTCCCAATTCATGAGTAGGTTCAAGTACATAAGTATTCCCCACCCAAATTGGTAAACATACATCATTCAAGTACATTGGATCAAATAACAACACCACGGAAGAATCATGCAAACGACATAAGGTGTTACTACCACATTCAGCACACTTAAGGACGACACTGGGGTCAAATGGAAAAGGATCGTATAACATTGAGTCAAAGAGACTCTCATTTACCCAATTTCAACCACTACTAACAGAAGATATGCAACCCACACAAGTATGAGTATGATCATAATGCAAGTAGATAAAAGTGAGTCCTCGAATCCAAACCTTGTAAAACCATATAGATCATAAGCAAGCAGCTTATCCTTTTATCATGATGGGTAGTACAAAGGTTAGTACTTAAAACATTTAACGGAGGAGACTCAAACTCAAGGACAATAGTTATTCTTCTCAACAACATGGTAGTACCACCCAAAAGATGATACTCCCACAAGTTCAAATACTTTCATGCATTCACCGGGATCAAAATAATAGGATGTCCACAGAACCGGATTATACCAACAAATGTAGAACACAATGACTCCGTGATCCACATGCAATGCACATTTAATCCAACTAGGGATTTCATCATATGCAAAGAGATAGTAAAGGAAGGTACAAACCTCACCTTATCTTGGCAAATATCTCCTACCCCCATGAGATGCACATTCAACAAAATCATGCTTAGGGTAAGAAATAGAAAAGGGGTCAAGGAAGCTATCCTTCCCTACACACAATGTAGGCTCTTCAAGTGGATGGTAAAACCTCAAGAAGGGCTTTCCTGAATAGGGAAAGGAATTAACAATGTCAACCACCATTGGCCTGCCACTTCCACCAAACATTCCAACACAAAGGCTGTAGCCCACTACTGGGGTCAAATGGAAAGGCAAGCCATGTACTAGGATCAAGTGCACATCCATTTATCAAGTTGGCATTCTTTCCTTCCAACAACATACTCCACTCAACAGCATGAGCATCATCATATGTAAACAAGTGATAGAGAAAGGTGTCTCGCAAATCAACCTTCTCTAGGGTGTTTTCATGTGTATGACTACCAATAGGCTCAAAAGTGTTGGTCATACTATCAAGGAGTGAAACACACCCAGAAAAAGAGGTAACGGAAAAACATACACCACCTTCCTCCTCATCACATTTCTTCCCCACAAGAGTACTCTCATCTTCCAAGAAGAGATTTCCATCTTTGGGAAGGAAAGCCTCACACCATAGTGGGTTACTATCACAAGTATAGCTATCAAGAACTATACACCTCTCAAGATTCACACCACTAGGTATATCACTAGGAGTGATTTAATCATTTTCAAATTGGATATTGTACCTAATGAGGGCAATCCACCACTAGGGCAGAGTTAACACATGCAAGTTCACCCTCAGAAAAACACATAGGTTTTCGAAGAATTTTCAAGAACATGATCTCTATGAGCAAAGCAAGCAATTGGATCTTGCACAATAGTATATATGCTCAAAGAATCACTCCTAGTCAGATGATCAACATTCTCATTAGTGCCACCAACTTGAGGTTCCTTAATCAGATTACAAGGACCCTCAACCAGTGAACTACACTTACAAACAGGTTGATCAATACAATCAATACAAAATAATGAGCTTGCATTCAAAACATAGGTGTTAACAATAGGTGGACATAAATCGATCTTACTAGAAGAATCAATTCGGTCATCAATAGGATCAACTAGTGTATCCACATTCTCAACAAGCACATTATCAACACATGGTAAAGAATCAATAGGCTCACATAAAGAAAAGCTAAAATTCACACTTTGTTCATTTCCAATGGTAAAAGTGTTAAGATTAGCTATTGTACCTTGACACCCGCAAGAGAGATCTTTTTACCTTGGATGTATGAATATTTCATTAGTGCATCCATCACACCTTTGACTGTAGGCTCTTTGGCTGGAACTTGTGTTCCTCCATTCATTACGCTTGTACCTACATAAGAATCCTTACCAAGTGAAGGATGAACAAAAATGTTAGAATGAGATAGTGGCAACCCTCTCACTTCACTACTCTCAAGCTCTCATTTTTCCACTCTAAGGTTGCCACCTTGCTTTCCCTTACTCCTCTCAATCTTTTTTTCCCTCACTTTTCACTTTAGGAAGAGGAAATAGAGGTGTTCCCCAATGATCCACAACACACTTGTACCCATTCTGCTAGTTTTGGGACCCTATGTTCAGTAAACGAATTGGCTCCAAAACTTAAGTGACAAGAAGCCCTAGGCTATTATATCACACCAAACCTTCTCATAATATTTGTTGCGTGTGAAAGAGACTCTTGCCCCTTCGGTAACCTTACATCCCTCCATGGTGTATGGATAAATCCTTTGTAGTCGAGGTAGTCCCATTTAGGCTACCACCTCTGGAGTGATGTAGTTCAGATTATACCCATCATCGAGGACAAGGTCAAGTCCCAAAGCCCCACAATTGCAAACCTTTGTCCTAAGAACAAGGCTTCTTGGATCGAAATTGAAAAGCTTGATGTATCCTTTTCGCACATACTTGAACCTCCCTCTTCAATTTTTCCTATGTATTGGGTGGGTATTTCCTTGGAGTGCGCATAGCCTTTCCTCTTGAGTCCACCAACCCAATGCAAGACCCTTCAAATGAGAGAGGGCATACAAGGATCGCTCGGACCTCTCAAATCATAGCGTTGGAAAATCTGCTCACATTGCCACTCCCAATCAAGATATGCTTCTGGATCACGTCTTCCTTCAAAGATAGGAAAATCAATCCTTTCGGTACCGAGACCCTTGACGAGGACGTCCCATATCATAGTCACATGGGTCTGAGGCAATTGAGGACATGCTGCCTTATAACTCTCCTGTACCTATAAAATGACAACTCACAAAAAAAAAAAAAAACAACGTTAGTGTTAGTAAAGTGAACTCACAATCGCTCGTGTTTTCACACCTTTGATTGCCTCTCAAATTGGCGCGACTAATGTTGAAGATTGCTTATAATACTCAGTTGATTACAAGGTCTAGATTCTACTCTTTGTCCGAATAGATTCTTATTTCAAGAAGAACTGACGACTCAATTAAAGCAAACGAACTTGAGTCAAGAATTAACTACGAAGTAAAACGAATAAAAGCACGAAAAGAAAGGCACTAACAAAGAAGTGAATTCAAGAACTAATTTGTCAACAAGTAGAGTAGTTACGAGTTGAAAATTAGTTTAGGATTCTTGACAACGAACTAGAATCAAAAGAAAGAAAACTAAGAAACTAGAACCCGAGATTAGAAACGGTCGTAACATGACTTTTTCATCGGCCTATTTTCTTCGCCTAACGTGAAGTTCAGCTCACCAACTTGAAGATTGACTCGCAAAGGCCTGCGTGCATTAGACGTGGCATGCGGGCATCGGGCAAGCGAGATCGGCCAATATCAGGCAGCATCAGCCAAGGCCTTCACACATCGAACGTGGCATGTGCGCATCGGGCAAGCGACATCGTCCAACGACGGGCAACATCGGCCAAGGGTTGCACACATCAGACGTGGCCTATGCATAACGCTCAGCCGACGTCGGGAGCGGCCTTCCCGCATTGCCCTTGGCTTGCACACAACGGTCAGCCGACATTGGACGCGGCCTGCCCGTATCAGCCGTGTGATGTGCATATCGCTAAATCGATGTGGGGCGTGACCTGGCCGCATCGCCCTTTGCTTGCACACAACGGCCAGTCGAGGGTGGTCTTCCCGTATCGACCTTTTCTTGCACTCAACGGTCAGCCGACGTCGGGCGTGGCCTGCCCACATCGCCCTTGACCTGTGCACATCGCTCAGCCGACGTCAGGCGTGGCCTGCATGCATTGTCCTTGTCCTGCACACAACGGTCAGCAGACTTTGGACGTGGCCTGCCCGCATCGGTCGTGGACTGTGAACATCACTCAGCCGACTTCGGACGTTGACTGGCCGCATCTCCCTTGGACTTCACACAATGGTCAGCCGACGTCGGCCGTGGCTTCCACACAACGGTCAGCCGACGTCGGACGTGGCCTGGCCGCATCGCCCTTGGACTGCACACAACGGTCAGCCGACGTCGGCCGTGGACTGCCCGCTTCGGCCGTGGCCTGCCCGTATCGCCCTTGGACTGTACACAACGGTCAGCCGACGTCGGACGTGGCCTGGCTGCATCGCCGTTGGACTGCACACAAAAGTCATCCGACGTAGGCCATGGACTGCCCGCATCGGCTGTGGCTTGTGCAACATTGGTCGAGGTCTAGTCGACAACATGCGGATGTCCATGCCTTTCAAAAATCAAAAGAGTGTTAAACACCCATCATGCATAACAATATATTCATCTATTTTCCATCATTCATTCCCAACGTGTCCGCGTCACGTGGTTCGTTCGTACCAATCTTCATTATTTTTACGGTTTATT
>NW_006239619.1:81756-86756 GCF_000226075.1 Solanum tuberosum | reverse complement strand
AGGAAACTCTAGGGGAGGCCCGCAGCGATACTGACGTGCAAATCATTCGTTTGACAAGGGTCGCTCGGACCTCTCAAATCATAGCGTTGGAAAACCTGCTCACATTGCCACTCCCAATCAAGATATGCTTCTCGATCACGTCTTCCTTCAAAGATAGGAAAATCAATCCTTTTGGTACCGAGACCCTTGACCAGGACGTCCCATATCATAGTCACATGGGTCTGAGGCAATTGAGGACATGCTGCCTTATAACTCCTCTGTATCTATAAAATGACAAATCACAAAAAAAAGAACAAACAACGTTAAAGTTAGTAAAATGAATTCACAATCGCTCGTGTTTACACACCTTTGATTGCCTCTCAAATTGGCATGACTAATGTTGAAGATTGCTTATAATACTCAGTTGATCACAAGGTCTTGATTTTACTCTTGGTCCGAATAGATTTTTATTTCAAGAAGAACGGACGACTCAATTAAAGCAAACGGACTTGAGTCAAGAATTAACTACGAAGTAAAACGAATAAAAGCACGAAAAGAAAGGCACTAACAAAGAAGTGAATTCAAGAACTAATTTGTCAACAAGTAGAGTAGTTACGAGTTGAAAATCAGTTTAGGATTATTGACAACGAACTAGAATCAAAAGAAAGGAAACTAAGAAATTAGATCCCGAGATTAGAAACGGTTGTAACATGAGTTTTCATCGCCAAACGGCCTGTTTTCTTCACCTAACGTGAAATTCAGCTCGCCAACTTAAAGATTGACTAGCCAAGGCATGCGCGCATCGGACATGGCATGCGGGCATCGGGCAAGCGACGTCGGCCAACATCAGGAAGCATCAGCCAAGGCCTGCACACATCGAACGTGGCATGTGCGTATCAGGAAAGCGACATCATCTAACGACGGGCAACATCAGCCAAGGGTTGCACGCATCAGACGTGGCCTGTGCATAACGCTCAGCCGACGTCAGGAGCGGCCTTCCTGCATTGCCCTTGGCTTGCACACAAATGTCAGCCGACATCAAACGCGGCCTGCACGCATCAGCCGTGTCATGTGCACATTGCTCAATCGACGTCGGGCGTGGCCTGCCTGTATCGCCCTTTGCTTTGACACAACGGCCAGTCGAAGTCGGGGGTGGCCTTCCCGTATCGACCTTTGCTTTCACTCAACGGTTAGCCGATGTCGGGCGTGGCCTTCCCACATCTCCCTGGACCTGTGCAAATCGCTCAGCCGACGTCGGGCGTGGCCTGCCTGCATCGCGCCTGTCCTGCACACAACGGTCAGCCGACGTCGGACGTGGCCTGGCTGCATCGCCCTTGTACTGTACACAATGGTCAGCCGACGTCGAACATGGCCTGGCTGCATCGCTTTTGGACTGCACACAACGGTTAGCCGATGTCGGCCATGGACTTCCCGCATCGGCCGTGGCTTGTGCAACATTGGTCGAGGTCTAGTCGACAACATGCAGATGTCCATGCCTTCCAAAAATCAAAAGAGTGTGAAACACCCTACATGCATAACAATATATTCATCTATTTTCCATCATCTATTCCCAACGTGTCCGCCTCACGTGGTTCGTTCGTACCAATCTTCATTATTTTTACGGTTTGTTATTTTTTACATCACATTTTAAAAATTAAAATTTACTAAACTTTTAGATCTAAGGTTACTATATTTATTTGTGAATTTTTTGTGTTAATTTTATATTTTTTTGATATATTTCCTATTTGTTATTAATTTAATACTAATTTTTCAGAATTTTTCGAAAAAAATAATAATAAATAGTTGAAAACCATTATTTTTATATATATAAAAATCATTTGTGGAAGCTATTGTATGTTTGTACCTTAGAACGTGCATATTGGTTTGTACATGTTCATTATGATTCTCTGGAAAAACCATGCCTAGTCCTAGCACATGGGTTTTTTTTTAAGCATATATAAAGGGGGTAGAAGTGTTGGAGGCAGACTGAGGCGACGGCAGGCGGACGTCATGGGCGTCTTGTGGCGTTAGTGGGCGTGCTAAGTGGGCATTTGATGGCATGCATGGCTTGTTCGTCCTACGTCATCGGGCACCTATAAAAACATGCCGACGACCGCTCATGGGGAGACCTTGTGCCGACGAGGGGATTTATCTCGACCGGTCTATACGCATTTGGTGAGGAATGGCAGTGCTTGCTTTCTGGCGAGTGGCAAATTTAACGGCATGCATGGCTTGTCCGTGCTACGTCGTCGGGGGCGCAACACGCATGGGGCACGTAAGGCCAAGTACGGCCAGACGCTATCGATGGACCGGACGTGGGCGGTGCTCGTGTAAGAACTTTAGTCTGCCTCCAACACCTTTACAGTGATTAATTCTCAACACCCTTGGGTGGCGCACAACGACGGGGATAGCATTGGCCTTGCAACGAAGGCATTGGCGTCGGCTTACGACATCTCATGTTGGGCGACAAGGTGGGTGTTGGGCGTGCATTGACGAAGCTAATCACGTACGACGCATGAGTGGTATTCGGCTTGTGTGGTTAGGTTAGATCCCTGCTTCGAGCAGCGTCGTCCTAACCCGCATGCCATCTCGATCGCGGATCAAGCGCAATCTATGCTTGTCGGACGTCGTTATCCTGTGATGCATACCTAATGCCTAGGCATTACTCATGTTCAATCGTTCGCCTTTCGCCCCTCGCATTCCATGTGTGGGATGAACCCAAAAGTCGCTCTTGCATCCCACGCCTTCCTCGCTTCGTCGTGCAATGCCGTGGTCCGCAAGCGGAGGCTCGAATTTGCTAATTCGGTAGACGCAGTGGGCATTGGGCCTTCACCGCCTCCTATCTGCCCAAAACAAATGCTCCTTGAGAATGAGAACCGCGCTCGCCTTGAACCCGTCCGTACCCGAATGGGCGCGCCAGGATCATGCGGCGTGCAGTGTCGTTAAGGAATGCTACTGTCACGACTCGAGAGTACCCCCTAGTCGTAACATGGCGTATTCGACCCCGAAAGGGTCTTATACGAGCCACATAGTCATTCATTGCATTCAATAATGAAAATAGTGCGGAATGAAAAAAAAACTTATTTACATCCACACATTTAAACTTCATTAAAACAACTTTAAAAACACACAGCGGAAGTCTAAGTCTCACATGGCCATCTTAGACACAGTCACAAAACATAAGTAGGGACACGGCCCTTTACAATCAAAAGAAGTCTATTAAGTCTATTACATGAACAAAAGAACTTAAAAGTCTTATCCTCGAATCCATGAGGACATACCAAGTCTTGGAGGAAAGCAATCCAACACTTCAAACTAGCTAGGAGGGATCACTTGCCGGAACCTACACTTATAGTAAAAATATGAAGAATATGGGTTAGTACACAAAATGTACTAAGTATGATGACCATGCAAAACATGCTTTAAAAGGGACATTTTGGTTAGAAACCATGCATTATGCCACTTTTTGAAGTACCATGAATAGTTGCATAAAAGACATACAATACAAGCATAAACATCAAGTAAGTCATAATATTACCTTTAAACAATTTCAACATGAAAACCTTTACCTTGGACCTTCACCTCAAGAAACCCTTATGCTATACCTCGTGCAATGTATGGATGGCGTCCCATACCACCATCCATACTAAGGCACCACATTAAGGTCACTTAAGGTAACTTATCATTCCTTTCTTTCACCTTTGCACAATATTCATACATAAGAGGTATATCATTAATTAAGACATGACAAGGGAAAATAACTCGTAATATAACCCAAGTATAACATGCATAACATATTAAGCATTTAAGAGCCAACATTCTTTAATAACCTCATTTAGGCCACAATTGTATCACATACATTAGGATTTAGAGAAACTCACTATGACCCTCTCCAAGCCTACTCGTGCAATGTATAGGTAGCATCCCATACTACTACCTACACTTTGTAGAACCTGTCAAGAAACCATAATGAAATCTCACATGATGGGAAGTAAGCATTTAACCGACATAGACCATGAGAGCTTGTAATGGAATCCGGTGTCATAAGTCCCCACACCGTAAAGAGGTGGTCTACTTGCCTAAGGAAGACCGGTATATAGCTTAATGGATCCACTAGCTACCTATGAGGGCACATAGTTTATGGGATAAGGTAGACGATCATTGAAACTCATGCCTAACTGTCGGGGGAGTTTCCATCTAACCAAATCCGCTCGGTGCTTAGCCTACATTCCCATAGAATAGTTCATTACTTTGACATCATCACACATGAAAGGGTGCCATAAGCCTACCGATTCAAGGTACATTATTTAACACATGAAAGGGTGCCATAAGCCTACCGATTCAAGGTACATTATTTAACACATGAAAGGGTGCCATAAGCCTACCGATTCAAGGTACATTATTTAACACATGAAAGGGTGCCATAAGCCTACCGATTCAAGGTACATTATTTAACACATGAAAGGGTGCCATAAGCCTACCGATTCAAGGTACATTATTTAACACATGAAAGGGTGCCATAAGCCTACCGATTCAAGGTACATTATTTAACACATGAAAGGGTGCCATAAGCCTACCGATTCAAGGTACATTATTTAACACATGAAAGGGTGCCATAAGCCTACCGATTCAAGGTACATTATTTAACACATGAAAGGGTGCCATAAGCCTACCGATTCAAGGTACATTATTTAACACATGAAAGGGTGCCATAAGCCTACCGATTCAAGGTACATTATTTAACACATGAAAGGGTGCCATAAGCCTACCGATTCAAGGTACATTATTTAACACATGAAAGGGTGCCATAAGCCTACCGATTCAAGGTACATTATTTAACACATGAAAGGGTGCCATAAGCCTACCGATTCAAGGTACATTATTTAACACATGAAAGGGTGCCATAAGCCTGCCGATTCAAGGTACATTTAGGAAAGCTCATTAACTCCTCTTGAAAGGGTATCATGGTCCTACCGGTTCAAGTCTCATCATTAACCTTCATGGAAAGGTGCCATAGGCCT
>NW_006239619.1:77110-80081 GCF_000226075.1 Solanum tuberosum | reverse complement strand
CTAAGGTTGATAAACTCCTCAACCTTACACTCCCTCTTCTCACGGGGAAAATACCTACCAAGGAAAGCTTCCTTAAACTCCTCCCATTCTATAGGATCCGCTCCCACCGGCCTATTAGCCTTCCATTGAGTGAACCAAATTTGGGCAACATCTTTCAATTGATAGGAGGCAAGCTCCGCCTTTTCTTTTGAAGTCACCCCCATAGCACTCACTACCTTATACACTTCATCCAAAAATTATTGGGGATCCTCTCCCACCTTAGAACCTAGAAACACCGGAGGATTCATCCTCACAAAGTCTCTCAACTTAGAAGCCATATTACCCTCATTAGCATTCACCCTAGGCCCCATATCTCTAGTCGCTTGAGCCGCCATGGCTCAGGCCAAGATTAAGAAAGCCGACCTAATCTCTTCATTGGTCATTTTCCGGGTCGTTACAGCTACCTAGTTGATCCTGTAACGACCCTACCGAAGTCATATAAGCCGATAACTCATTAGATTTTTGTGCATATATATTGTCCTCACATTAGTAAAAAAAAATATATATCTTACTTCCGAGTACTCAAACTAGGTGGTTCATGCTTCACACCATCATTCAAAATTAGTGGTAAATTTAATATATTGCAAGACTTGGGCTTACACACCCCAAAAGGACAAAACACATAGTCATACTTATATTACAACCCATGGTGACATGATCAAATTCGTCCTCAAAACTTCATGCAAATTATAGATGTCTATATGCAATTGTGATCTTCCATCCCTAATGGCCAGCTTCATGCCTCCTCTCGATCATTCCCTACGATAGAAATAACTATCGCTAAGCATATAGCTTAGTGGTGCAAAACTATAGTTTCGGAGCCATCCGATTTACAAAACAAACTTTCTCAAGTCATGAGCAACATAATTAAGCATAATTAATAAATCAAGTAAACAATATATAAAGAGTATCAAGTTCGATATTTAAAGACCCAAATATCAAGAACGTTCATAGCATCATTTTCCAAGAGATTTACAACAAAGCTCGCCCACTATGTACATCATGTCCTCACACCTAGCACAAGAAAGTATCAAGAAGGGCCGACGCCCTGTAGCAAGAAGGGTCAAAGCCTAATAATCAAGAGAACCAAGAACCATATTATTGGAATGCCTCCCTATGAAGCCTTATACGGAAGAAAATGTCGGACCCCTCTTTATTGGAGTGCAGTAGGTGAAAGAAAACTTATTGGTCCTGAAATTGTGCAACAAACAGAAGACAAGGAAAAAATTATCAAAGATCGTCTAAAGATTTCTTCGGATAGAAAAAAGTCGTATGCTGATCTTAAATGGCGTGATATTGAATATCAAGTTGGGGATAAAGTATTCTTAAGGGTGTCTCCATGGAAAAAGATTTTGAGATTTGGCCAGAAAGGAAAACTTAGTCCCCGATTTATTGGACCTTATGAGATACTTGAAAGGGTTGGACCAGTTGCATATAAATTGGCGTTGCCACCTGAGTTAGACAAGATCCACAATGTCTTCCATGTTTCTATGCTTAGAAGATATCGTTCTGATCCATCTCATGTTCTTCCAGTTGAATCTATTGAGGTTAATCCTGACTTAAGATTATGAGATTTGGCTAGAAAGGAAAACTTAGTCCCCAATTTATTGGACCTTATGAGATACTTGAAAGGGTTGGAGCAGTTGCATATAAATTGGCGTTGCCACCTGGGTTAGACAAGATCCACAATGTCTTCCATGTTTCTATGCTTAGAAGATATCGTTATGATCCATCTCATGTTCTTCCAGTTGAATCTATTGAGGTTAATCCTGACTTGACGTATAATGAAGAACCTATTCTAAATTCAAGCTCGAGAAGTAAAGCAACTTAGGAACAAGAGAATCCCCTTAGTAAAGGTACTTTGGAGGAACCATTCTGGAAAAGAAGCTACCTGGGAAAGAGAAGAACATATGAGGACCCTATATCCGCACTTGTTCCGGGACTAGAGTAAGGTAAATTTCGAGACAAAATTTCTTTAAGGGGGAGAGAGTTGTAACACCCCTAAAATACTAGATGAACTCTTGCATGTCGATGCATCATTTTTTAATTACTACAATATGTTTTACTCTCATTTTGGGAACTTGAAGTGTTGTGATAATTGCCAACTTGCTTAGCATAAATTCTTATAGTAATTTAAGGATTTGTGATGGGGTGTTTAGGTAATATTCTAATTAGAATTATGTTTAACTTTAATAGGAGATGAGGGATATATATATAAGTGTTGGTTGGCTAAATGTATAATAGGAGATGAGGGATATATATCTGGATTATACATTGTGGGCAGCACCTTTGAAGGACAGCTGCCCAAGGGATAAACATCACTTGTTGACTATATATTTTCACCCCTCCTTTAGTAATTTCGTTTTCCTGAAGCCTTAGAACCTTAGAAACATATCTAAACAGAGTGTTCTTCCAAAATTACAAAGAGAAAACTTGGCCCTTTTGGCTGGAATTCAAGAACACACACTTCTTGTTGGTAAGTGTCGAAATTTGTTTCTGAACTTGGTAGTGTTTAGTATTATATGTATATCTGTCGCTCTAGAACTTCGTTTACAGTGAGTAAATATGATTTGGAAAGCCAATTCGTAGACCTACAACTATTATGTTTAAGTAAAACTCTGATTCAGCTGTTATAGACTCGCAATATGGGACGCAACATAGAACCAGTCCTGTTCAGATTTTGGAATTTCAAATTCTGTATGAACAGCTGTTAGTGTTTTGACTATATCTTGTTGTACAAAATACATTTTGCGGTGATTATTGTTTGTTTGCAATCCTAAGAGATGTATCTACATATTTCATGAAGGTTATAAAGTCTAGTTTTGCTGTTTTCCGTTTCAAATCTAAGTTACGACATGAGGTACTAGGCTGGCCAGAATCACTGTTTTGGAGCATTGTTGTGTTTGTGCAGGCTAATTTTACTTGTGATGAT
>NW_006239619.1:75745-76844 GCF_000226075.1 Solanum tuberosum | reverse complement strand
CTTGCACTCAACGGTCAGCCGACGTCGGGTGTGGCCTGCCCACATCTCCTTTGACTTGTGCACATCTCTTAGTCGCCATCGGGGTTGGCCTGCCTGCATCGCCCTTGTCCTACACACAACGGTCAGCCGACGTCGGACGTGGCCTGCCCGCATCGGTCGTGGACTGTGAACATCACCCAGCCGACTTCGGACGTTGACTGGCCGCATAGCCCTTGGACTGCACACAACGATCAGCCGACGTCGGACGTGTCCTGGCTGCATCGCCCTTGGACTGCACACAACGGTCAGCTGACGCCGGCCATGGACTGCCCGTATCGGCCGTGGCTTGTGCAACATTGGTCGAGGTCTAGTCGACAACATGCGGATGTCCATGCCTTCCAAAAATCAAAAGAGTGTGAAACACCCTTCATGCATAACAATATATTCTCATCTATTCTCAACGTTTCCGCCTCACGTGGTTAATTCGTACCAATCTTCATTATTTTTACCGTTTGTTATTTTTGAAATCACATTTTAAAAATTAAGATTTACTAAACTTTTAGATCTAAGGTTACTATATTTTTTTGTGAATTTTTGGTGGTAATTTTATATTTTTTTGATATTTTTCCTATTTGTTATTAATTTATTACAAATTTTTCAGAAATTTCCAAAAAAATAAAAATAAGAAATAAAAAAATCATTTGTGGAAGATATTGTGCGTTTGTACTTTAGAACGTGTATATTGGTTTGTACATGTTCATTATGATTCTCTGGAAAAACCATGCCTAGCCTTATCACATGGGTTTTTTTGTAAGCATATATAAGAGGGATAGAAGTGTTGGAGGTAGACTGAGGCGACGGCAGGAGGACGTCATGGGCGTTTTGTGGCCTTAGTGGGCGTGCTGCGTGGGCATTTGATGGCATGCATGGCTTGTTCGTCCTACGTAATCGGACACCTATAAAAACATGCCGACGACCGCTCGTGAGGAGACCTTGTGCCACCGAGGGCATTTATCTCGACCGGTCTATACGCGTTTGGTGTGGAACGGTAGTGCTTGCTGGCGAGTGGCAAGTTTGACGGCATGCATGGCTTGTCCGTGCTACATCATCGGAGGCGCAG
>NW_006239619.1:60745-70745 GCF_000226075.1 Solanum tuberosum | reverse complement strand
TTTTTCCACTCTAAGGTTGCCACCTTGCTTTCCCTTACTCCTCTCAATCTTTTGTCTCTCACTTTTCACTTTAGGAAGAGGAAATAGAGGTGATCCCCAATGATCCACAACACACTTGTACCCATTCTGCTCGTTTGGGACCCTATGTTCAGTAAACCAATTGGCTCCAAAACATAAGTGACAAGAAGCCCTAGGCATTATATCACACCAAACTTTCTCATAATATTTGCTGCGTGTAAAAGAGACTCTTGCCCCTTCGGTAACCTTACATCCCTCCATGGTGTATGGATAAGTCCTTTGTAGTCGAGGTAGTCCCAAATACGTTACCACCTCTAGAGTGATGTAGTTGAGATTATACTCATCATCGAGGACAACGTCAAGTCCCAAAGCCCCACAAATGCAAACCTTTGTCGTTAGAACTGGTCTTCTTGGATCGAAATTGAAAAGCTTGATGTACCCTTTTGGCACATACTTGAACCTCCCTCTTCAATTTTTCCTATGTATTGGGTGGGTATTTCCTTGGAGTGCGCATAGCCTTTTCTCTTGAGTCCACCAACCCAATGCAAGACCCTTCAAATGAGAGAGGGCATACAAGGATCGCTCGGACCTCTCAAATCATAGCGTTGGAAAATCTGCTCACATTGCCACTTCTAATCAAGATATGCTTGTGGATCACGTCTTCCTTCAAAGATAGGAAAATCAATCCTTTTGGTACCGAGACCCTTGACGAGGACCTCCCATATCATAGTCACATGGGTCTGAGGCAATTGAGGACATACTTCCTTATAACTCCTTTTGTACCTATAAAATGACAACTCACAAAAAACACAACAAACAACGTTAGCGTTAGTAAAATGAACTCACAATCGCTGGTGTTTACACACCTCTGATTGCCTCTCAAATTGGCGCGACTAATGTTGAAGATTGCTTAAAATACTCAGTTGATCACAAGGACTTGATTCTACTCTTGGTCCGAATATATTTTTATTTCAAGAAGAACGGACGACTCAATTAAACCAAAGGAACTTGAGTCAAGAGTTAACTACGAAGTAAAACGAATAAAAGCACGAAAAGAAAGGCACTAACAAAGAGGTGAATTCAAGAACTAATTTGTCAACAGGTAGAGTAGTTACAAGTTGAAAATCAGTTTAGGATTCTTGACAACGAACTAGAATCAAAAGAAAGCAAACTAAGAAATTAGAACCCGAGATTAGAAACGGCCGTAACTTGAGTTTTTCTTCGCCAAACGGCCTGTTTTCTCCACCTAACGTGAAGTTCAGCTCGCCAACTTGAAGATTGACTCGCCAAGGCCTGTGCGCATCGGACGTGGCATATGGGCATCGGGAAAGCGACGTCGGCCAACATCAGGCAGCATCAGGCAAGGCCGTGGCCTGCCCACATCGCCCTTCGTTTGCACACAACGGCCAGTCGACGTCGGGGGTGGTCTGCCTGCATCACCCTTGTTTTGCACACAACGGTCAGCCGACATCGGACGCGGCCGGCCCGCATCAGCCGTGTCATGTGCACATCGCTCAATCGACGTCGAGCGTGGCCTGCCCGCATCACCCTTTGCTTGCACACAACAGCCAGTCGACGTCGGGGGTGGCCTTCCCGTATCGACCTTTGCTTGCACTCAACGGTCAGCCGACATCGGGCGTGGCCTGCCCACATCTCCCTTGACCTGTGCACATCCCTTAGTCGACGTCGGGGGTGGCCTGCCTGCATCGCCCTTGTCCTGCACACAAAGGTCAGTCAATGTCAGACGTGGCCTGCCCGCATCGGTCGTGGACTATGAACATCACCCAGCCGACTTTGGACGTTGACTGACCGCATCTCCCTTGGACTGCACACAATGGTCAGCCGTGGTTTGCACACAACAGTCAGACGACGTCGGACGTGACCTGGCCGCATAGCCCTTGGACTGCACACAACGGTCAGCCGACGTCGGACGTGGCCTGGCTGCATCGCCCTTGGACTGCACACAACGGTTAGTCGACGTTGGCCATGGACTGCCCGCATCGGCTGTGGCTTGTGCAACATTGGTCGACGTCTAGTCGACAACATGCGGAAGTCCATGCCTTCCAAAAATCAAAAGAGTGTGAAACACCCTTCATATATTCAAGTTGTTGTAGTTAAAAAGCTCGTAGTTAGATTTTGCGATGGGCTGGACGATCCGCCCTAGGTGTGTACCGGTCGTCTCATTCTTTCTGTCGGTGATGCACTCCTGGCCTTAATTTGCCAGGTCGTGCCTCCGGCACTGTTACTTTGAAGAAATTAGAGTGCCAAAGCAAGCCTACGCTTTGTATACATTTGCATGGGATACCATTATAGGATTTCAGTCCTATTACGTTGGCTTTCAGGATTGGAGTAATGATTAACAAGGACAGTCGGGGGCATTCGTATTTCATAGTTAAAGGTGAAATTCTTGGATTTATGAAAGACGAACAACTGCAAAAGCATTTGTCATGGATGTTTTCATTAATCAGGAATGAAAGTTGGGGGCTCGAAGACGAGCAGATACCGTCCTAGTCTCAACCATAAATGATGTCGACCAGGGATCGTCGGATGTTTCTTTTAGGACTCCGCCGACACCTTATGAGAAATCAAATTTTTGGGTTCCGGGGGGAGTATGGTTGCAAGGCTCAAACTTAAAGGAATTGACGGAAGGGCACCACCAGGAGTGGAGCCTGCGCCTTAATTTGACTCAACACGGGGAAACTTATCAGGTGCAGACATAGTAAAGATTGACAGACTGAGCTGTTTCTTGATTCTATGGGTGGTGAGCATGGCTATTATTAGTTGGTGGAGCGATTTGTCTAGTTAATTCTGTTAATGAACGATACCTCAGCCTGCTAACTAGCTATGCGGAGGTATCCCTTCGCAACCAGCTTTTTAGAGGGACTACGGCCTTTTAGGCAACGGAAGTTTGAGGTAATAAAAGGTCTGTGAAGGCCTTAGATGTATTCAACGTGCGCTACACTGATGTATTCAATGAGCTTAAAGCCTTGGTCGACAGGCCTGGGTAATTTTAGAAATTTCATCGTGATGGGGATAGATCATTGCAATTATTGGTCTTCAAAGAGGAATTCGTAGTAAGCGCGAGTCATCAGCTCGCGTTGACTACGTCCCCACCCTTTGTGCATAATACCCATCGCTCCTACCAATTGAATGATCCAATGAGATGTTCAGATCTCGGCGACGTGGGTGGTTCGCTGCTCGCAACTTCGCGAGAAGTCCATTGAACCTTATCATTTAGAGGAAGGAAAAGTCGTAACAAGGTTTCCGTAGGTGAACCTGCGGATGGATCATTGTCGAAAGCTGTAAAGCAGAATGACCCGTGATCACATTTTAAACACTTGGGAGAGACGCGCGCTCGTCGTGGCCCCTCCCATCACGAACTTGTGCGCTCGTTTGGCGACCAACAAACCCCGGCGCAGAAAGCGCCAAGGAATACTAAAATTGACAGCCCTCCTCTCGCTCCTCATTCGCAGAGCATGCGGGGGGATGTGTGCTTCTCTTTAAACACAAATGATTCTCGACAACGGATATCTCGGCTCTCGCCTCGAGGAAGAATATAGCGAAATGCGATACTTGGTGCAGAATCCCGTGAACCATTGAGTCTTTTAATCCAAGTTGCGCCCGAAGCCATTAGGCCGAGGGCAAGTCTGCCTAGGTGTCACATATCGCGTCATCCCCCCTCACGCTGCAAGGCATAACGCGGGTCGGAAGCTGTACTCCTGTGCGCCCCGAGCGCACGGCTGGCCTAAATGCGAGTCCACGTCGACAGACGTCGCGATATGTGGTGGTTGAAACTTAACTCTCTCTTGTTGTCGCGGCTACAACCCATCGTGCGTCTGGACTCCCATGCCCTGATTGCGCCTACGCGCTCCGACCGCGACCCCAGGTCAGGCGGGATTACCCGCTGAGTAGCTTACTACTTTTTTTTTTTGCAAAGTCTTTGTAAAAACGAAGAATTAAATTCTATTTTCTCTCCTATTTACTACGATGAAGAATAATCAAATTATCACTATATTTATTCCATTTTCTACTTGTTCTTCCAAGTGCAGGATAACCCCAAGGGGTTGTGGTTTTTTTTCTACCAATTAGGGCTCTCCCTTCACCACCCCTATGCGGAAGGTCTACAGGGTTCATAACTACTCCGCTTATCAATAAACGGAGGAAAAGAAACTTACAAGGATTCCCTTAGTAACGGCGAGTGAACCGGGACCCAGCCTTAGAATCGGGCGATCCATCGTCTAAATTGTAGTAGGGAGAAGCGTCCTCAGCGGCAGCCGGACCCAAGTCTTCTGGAAGGGGGCGCCAGAGACGGTGAGAGCCCCATTGTGCTTGGACCCTATCGCACCACGAGGCGCTGTCTACAAGTCGAGTTGTTTGGGAATGCAGCCCAAATCGGGGGGTGAATTCCGTCCAACGCTAAATACGGGTGAGAGATCGATAGCGAACAAGTACTGCGAGGGAAAGGTGAAAAGGACTTTGAAAAGAGAGTCAAAGAGTGTTTGAAATTGTCGGGAGGGAAGCGGATGGGAGCCGGCGATGTACCCCGGTTGGATGTGGAACGGTGAAATGCTTGTTCGCCGATCGACTCGGGGAGTGGACCAGCGTTGATTGGAGGAGAGACCAAAGCCTGGGCTCTCTATAGGCCCTTGGAATGCGGTCTCCTTGATTATGGTAGGCAGCGCATGCCTCTGGTGTGCTTTGGCATCTGCGTGCTCTGGACGAGAGCATGTGGGCTCTCCATTTGACCCGTCTTGAAACACGGACCAAGGAGTCTGACACGTGTGCGAGTTAACGGGCGAGTAAACCCGTAAGGCGTAAGGAAGCTAATTGGTGGGATCTTCCTGAGGGGTGCACCGCCGACCGACCGTGATCTTCTGAGAAGGGTTCAAGTGTGAGCATACCTGTCAGTACTCGAAAGATGGTGAACTATGCCTGAGCTGGGCGAAGCCAGAGGTAACTCTGGGGGAGGCCTGCAGCGATCCTGACGTGCAAATCGTTCGTCTGACTTGGGTATAGGGGAGAAAGACTAATTGAACCGTCTAGTAGCTGGTTCCCTCCGAAGTTTCCCTCACAATAGCTGGAGCTCGCGTGCAAGTTCTATCGGGTAAAGCCAATGATTAGAGGCCTCTGGGGCGCAACGCCCTCTACCTGTTGAGCTGCGCCACGGAATCAAGAGCTCCAATTGGGCCATTTTTTGTAAGCAAAACTGGCGATGCGGGATGAATCGGAAGTCGGGTTACGGTGCCAAACTGCGTGCTAACCTAGATCCCACAAAGGGTGTTGGTCGATTAAGACAGTTGGACGGTGGTCATGGAAGTGGAAATCTGCTAAGGAGTGTGTAACAACTCACCTACCGAATCAACTAGCCCCGAAAATGGGTGTTCGCTTAAGCGCGTGACCTACACCCGACCGTCGGGGTAAGTGCCAGGCCCCGATGGTTAGGAGGGTGCGGCGGTCACTGCAAAACCTTGGGCTGAGCGGCCGTCGGAGCAGATCTTGGTGGTAGTAGCAAATATTCAAATGAGAACTTTGAAGGAAGAAAAGGGGAAAGGTCGACCTCCTAACCCGTCGATGTGGGTGGAAGTTCAGCGACCAGGGATAAGCTCGCCAAAAATTGCAGTCTCTTCACCAAAATGAGGTCCATCTCGTTGACCTAGCTGCCCAAAGGGCGAGGCGCCGAGTGGAATTGGCGATCAAAGTCGGGATTCTCCCAAATTCCTCAAGCTGAAACTGCAAGTTTCCGAAAATTTAACATTGGTGGTCCTCCCATCTTCCTTGGCCTTTTGTATTTACCCTTTTTTGGTAAATTCTTTTTTCAAAAACACTTTTAACCCTTTCTCTTTCTTCCTTTTTGGAATCAAACTCCTTCTTTTTCAAATATTCCCTTCTTGAAGATTTGAATGTTATTCAAGAACTTCAAGAACAATACGTAGAATCAAAATAAAACCCCGAATATTTTTTTCTCGTAATTTCATGAAACTTTTAGGTGAATGCTCTCCTTGATATAGGGAACAAACCCCAATACTTTTTAGCACTCAATTCCTTGCCAAAACTTTCAGATTTCAAAACCCACTTTGTCTTTTTCAAAGCTTCTTCTACCTCCCATGGTGGTTCCTTCAAAAGTGAACCAAACCCTTTCAAATCTCAGTCGTAGACTCGAAATAGGTTAGAGAACACTAATCTAACTTTAGAAACTCAAACAAGACTCAGATCTAAGAAAACCATTTCAGTAAAATCTCAAAACCAAAAATAACCAGATTTTTTTTGTTACAAAACCCCAATACTAGATTTGTAGGAACGAAGCTAGACTCAGCTATGATACCAAATGATACGATTCTTACAAGACAAACGATGAGAACAGCGGAAACAAAAGAAAGGTAGAAGAATTGACACAAGATAAGAAACAATTGGCAACTAAAGAATGTATTAAATCCAATACCTCCAATCTAGATCCTAACAAGTACCTAATCTAGATATATAGATAGACACAAGAAAAGGAAATCAAAAGAAACCTAAAGGTATATTAAACCTAAATACCTCAATGGATTAATCCAAAATCAAGCACCTAACTCTTACGAAGACCTCAAGGGAGTCGATATCCCAAGCAACCCTCATTTCTAAACAATGTTCAACAAAAGCTTACCAAGCTTTCAACACTCACACAAGGAGTTATATTTATCAATCATCAGTATTCAAAATAGTCTTCGTCTAAAAACAAACCCTAGAGGCCTATTTATAGGGTTAGGCATTATTACATAGATGGGCCCAAAAGTGACTCGAAAATGGGCCAATGGGCGAGTTAATCCGGGCTCGCCAAATGGCTCGGCGATTCGCCAAATGGGTTCGGCGAGAAAGCCTGCTCAGTGGCTTCTCCTTGAATGACTTTCTGTAACTTTTGGCGATCTGGGGTTAATAGGGCGATGCGCCGAATGCCCCCATGCTCACCAAATGGATATCTTTTCTCTGCAGCTCATTGGATCATTCGGCGATTCTGGAACCCTCGCCTAAGGGGTTTGGCGAATCGCCAAAGTGGATGGCACCTCGCCGAATGGAGAAACACTTTCCTTTGCTCCTCCTTGCCTCGTTGGACCTCCCATGCTCCAAGCTATCATCTACACAGGGTGTTGCTCAGCTGGGAGCTCCTTTAAAGAGCATTTCCCAAGCCCACGAACCTCCATCCTTTAGAATGATCCATCAATACATTGAAATTCGTGAATGAATGGTTTGGGGGCAATCTATTTTACATCATTCTACCCTTCTTGAAAACGATTCGTCCTCGAATCCGTACCTTGCAAAACCATAGGGGAAGCACACAGTACAAAGATACTCATGGCATGAGGGTTAGCGTTAGCAATAACAATTTCATCACCATGCCAAGGATGCAGAAATTTAACATATAACCAAGCATCAAAAATATCAACCAAGGGGTTTGTAATCCATCAAAGGAATAGATACTTGGCTAAGTAAGAAACATTGACAAAGGGGTAGAGCGAAGGAACGAATACACTTAAACAACTTCATATGGAAGCCCTCATTGGTTCCACATCCAAATAAGCACAAGGTCTCCCTTATGTCAAGAAGCAAAAGAACACTCTCATACCTAAGTGCGAAGGCATAAGTAGTTTTGACCCAAGTTAAGATCCCATCCAATGCGATTTTTACACGGTGGAGCTGGTAAATTCCACCGGTGATGACTTGGCTCCAAACCCTCCCTTGTCTGCCGTGTACAAGATGATTGCTACTGTCATGCTCCAGAATGGCTTCGAACTAGGTTTCGGGTTGGGGAAGCATTTTCAAGGAATTGTCGAGCCTATTCAAGTTTCAGCCAGAGGAACAAAGTTTTGTTTGGGGTATGTCCCCACAGATGCTGATGAAGCGGAGGTGCATGAGGATGAAAATGAGGTACCCGAAAGTGTTGCCGAAGAGTTTCAACAATTTGAGAATCAACACAAGCAGAATTTAGAAGAAACCAAAACTGTGAATCTCAGAGATGAGGAATGTATTAAAGAAGTAAGAGTTAGTGTCCATCTGATTGAAGCTCAAAGAAGAGACCTGGTTCGCTTGCTTAAAGAATACATCGACGTATTTTCCTGGTCTTATAGGGATATGCCAGGGGTAAGTATGAATATGGTGTCCCACAAGTTTTTTATTAATCCAGATTTTAGTCTAGTCAAACAAAAGACTCTAAAGTTTAAGCCTGAGTTGAGTTTAAAGAACAAAGAGGAGATTACCAAGTAGATCGAGTCTCAAGTACTAGAAGTGACGCAATATCCGACTTGGTTAGCCAATGTTGTTCCGGTTGCCTAGAAAGATGGAAATACCAGGATTTGCGTTGACTATAGAGATCTCAACAAAGCAAGCCTGAAAGATAATTTTCAATTACCGAACATCCACATTCTCATTGCTAACTATGCTAAGCAAGAGATGCAGTCATTTTTGGATTGTTATGCGGTTTACCACCAAATCCTGATGGATGAAGAAGATGAGGAAAAAACAAGTTTTATCACTCCTTGGGGTGTATATCATTATCGGGTGATGCCTTTTGGGATAAGAATGCTGGCGCTACTTACATGAGGGTCATAATGACCATCCTTCATGATATGATTCACAAAGAGATCGAAGTGTAGGTAGATGATGTCATAATGAAGTCCCATGAGAGTTCGGATCACTTGACTCACTTGAGGAAATTCTTTGATCGCTTGTGTCGATACATTTTGAAGTTAAATTCCACCAAATGTGCTTTTGAAATGCCAGCTGGCAAGTTGTTGGGATTTATAGTTAGAAGTAGGGGCATTGAGCTTGACCCCTCCAAGATCAAGGCGATCTAAGAATTACCTCCTCCGAAGACCAAGAAAGAGGTGATGAGCTTCCTGGGAAGGCTGAACTACATCAGTCGGTTCATAGCTCAATCTACCGTGGTGTGTGAGCCTATATTTAAGTTGTTGAAAAAAGATGCCTTGACCAAATGGACTGGAGAATGTCAAACTGCTATTGATGCCATCAAGAATTATTTGTCCAATCTACCATTGTTATTTCCTCCGCCAGAAGGGAGTCCATTGTTTCTATATTTTTCTGTCTCAGATAACGCATTTGAATGTGTGCTTGGTCAACATGATGAATCTGGAAAGAAGGAGCGAGCCATTTATTATTTGAGAGAGAAGTTCAATCCATATGAGGTTCGTTACACTCTTTTGGAGAGGACATGTTGTGCTTTGACCTGGATTGCGCAGAAGTTGAGACAATATTTGTCTTCTTATACCACATATCTCATTTCCAGGATGGACCCCAGGTCAGGCGGGATTACCCGCTGAGTAGCTTACTCCAATTTTTTTTTTGTAAAGTTTTTGTAAAAATGAAGAATTAAGTTCTATTTTCTCTCATATAAACTACGACGACGAAAAATCAATTTGTTACTATATTTATTCCTTTTTCTACTTCTTCTTTCAAGTGCAGGATAACCCCAAGGGGTTGTGGGTTGTTTTCTACCAATTGGGGCTCTCCCTTCACTACCCCCATGGGGATGGTCTACAGAGTTCGTAACTAATCCGCATATCAATAAGCGGAGGAAAAGAAACTTACAAGGATTCCCTTAGTAACGGCGAGTCAACCGGGAACAACCCAGCCTTAGAATCGGGTGGCTCCGTCATCTAAATTGTAGTCTGGAGAAGCGTCCTCAGCGGCAGACCGGGTCCAAGTCCCCTGGAAGGGGGCACCAGAGATGGTGAGAGCCCCATTATGCCCGGACCCTGTCACACCACGAGGCGTTGTCTACAAGTCGAGTTGTTTGGGAATGCAGCCCAAATAGGGCGGTGAATTCCGTCCATGGCTAAATACGGGCGAGAGACCGATAGCAAACAATTACTATGAGGGAAAGATGAAAAGGACATTGAAAAAAGAGTCAAAGAGTGCTTGAAATTGTCGGGAGGGAAGCGGATGGGGGCCGGCGATGCGCCCCGGTCGGATGTGGAACGGTGAAGAGCCT
>NW_006239619.1:40224-53195 GCF_000226075.1 Solanum tuberosum | reverse complement strand
CCTGGAACCCTCGCCTAAGGGGTTTGGCGAATCGCCAAAGTGGATGGCACCTCGCCGAATGGAGCAACACTTTCCTTTGCTCCTCCTTGCCTCCTTGGACCGCCCACGCTCCAAGCTATCATCCACACATGATGTTGCTCAGCTGGGAGCTCCTTTAAAGAGCATTTCCCAAGCCCACGAACCTCCATCCTTGAGAATGATCCTTCAATACATTGAAATTCATGAATGAATGGTTTGGGGGCAATCTATATTGCATCATTCTCCCCTTCTTGAAAAGGATTCGTCCTCGAATCCATACCTTGCAAAACCATAGGGGAAACACACAGTACAAAGATACTCATGCCATGAGGGTTAGCGTTAGCAATAACAATTTCATCACCGTGCCAAGGATGCACAAATTTAACATATAACCAAGCACCAAAAATATCAACCAAGGGTTTGTAATCCTTCAAAGCAATATATACTTGGCTAAGTAAGAAACATTGACAAAGGGGTAGAGCGAAGGAACGAACACACCTAAACAACTTCATATGTAAGCCCTCGTTGGTTCCACATCCAAATAAGCACAAGGCCTCCCTTATGTCAAGCAGCAAAAGAACACTCTCATACCTAAGTGCGAAGGCATAAGTAGTTTTGACCCAATTAAGATCCCATCCAATGAGATTTTTACACGGTGGAGCTGGTAAATGCCACCGGTGATGACTTGGCTCCACAACCTCCCTTGTTTGCCGTGTACAAGATGATCGCTACTTTCATGCTCCAGAATGGTTTCGAACTAGGTTTTGGGTTGGGGAAGCACTTCCAAGGAATTGTCGAGCCTATTCAAGTTCCCGCCAGAGGAACAAAGTTTTGTTTGGGGTATGTCCCCATAGATGCTGATGAAGTGGAGCTGATGAACAAGAGTGCTGATCGAATGCTAGCCAGACCAATGCCTCACTTGTACCAGTCATTCTCGATGCAGGAGCACACCATCGACAACGGTCTAGGGGAAGGAATATCGGGCATGTTTGAAAAAGTTGACGCAGTCATGGAGAATGAAGGTGAGATCTCAGGAATTCGCGATGCCTACCCAGAGGAGCAGTTGCAAAATTTGACCTCCATACCGGTTTCGATCCCCCGTTCATCTTGGAAGAAAAGACGCATATTTATGTTTGTTTTTTAAAATCGGTGGTAATCCGAAAAAGACCTGAGACCCACCATTTATGCAGTTTTCTTTTATTGTTTGAGGCTTTTAAAATGCCCCTATGATGTTTAAAAAGGCAAAGTGGCCCTTGGCCATGGTCTTATAGGGATATGCCAGGGCTAAGTACGAATCTGGTGTCCCACAGGTTTTTGATTAATCCAGATTTCAGTCCAGTAAAACAAAAGACTCGGAAGTTTAAGCCTGAGTTGAGTTTAAAGATCAAAGAGGAGATTACCAAGTAGATCGAGTCTCAAGTAGTAGAAGTGACGCAATATCCAACTTGGTTAGCCAATGTTGTTCCGGTTGCCAAGAAAGATGTAAATATAAGGATTTGCGTTGACTATAGAGATCTCAACAAAGCAAGCCCGAAAGATAATTATCAATTACCGAACATCCACATTCTCATTGCTAACTATGCTAAGCATGAAATGCAGTCAGTTTTGGATTGTTATGCGGGTTACCACCAAATCCTGATCGATGAAGAAGATGTAGAAAAGACGGCTTTCATTACTCCTTAGGGTGTATATCATTATCGGGAGATGCCTTTTGGTCTCATTAATGCTGGCGCTACTTACATAAGGGTCATGATAACCATCTTTCATGATATGATTCACAAAGGGATCGAAGTGTATCTAGACGATGTCATAATCTAGTCCCACGAGAGTTTGGATCACTTGACTCACTTTAGGAAATTTTTTGATCGCTTGCGTCGATACAATTTGAAGTTAAATTCCGCCAAATGTGCTTTTGAAGTGCCAGCTGGCAAGTTGTTGGGAGTTATAGTTAGCAGGAGGGGCATTGAGCTTGACCCCTCCAAGATCAAGGCGATCCAAGAATTACCGCCTCCGAAGACCAAGAAAGAGGTGATGAGCTTCCTGGGAAGGCCGAACGTCATCAGCCGGTTTATAGCTCAATCTACTTTGGTGTGTGAGCCTATCTTCAAGTTGTTGAAAAAAGATGCTTTGACCAAATGGACTGGAGAATGTCAAACTGCTTTTGATGCCATCAAGAATTATTTGTCCAATCTACCGGTGTTAGTTCCTCCGCGAGAAGGGAGTCCATTGTTGCTATATTTGTCTGTCTCAGATAACGCGTTTGGATGTGTACTTGGTCAACATGATGAATCTGGGAAGAAGGAGCGAGCCATTTATTATTTGAGAGAGAAGTAACCCAGCCTTAGAATCGGGTGGCTCCGTCATCTAAATTGTAGTCTGGAGAAGCGTCCTCAGCGGCAGACTCGTTACACTCTTCTGGAGAGGACATGTTGTGCTTTGACCTGGATTGCGCAGAAGTTGAGACATTCTTTGTCTTCTTATACCACATATCTCATTTCCAGGATGGACCCATTGAAGTATATTTTCCAGAAAGCAATGCCGACCGGGAAGTTAGCTAAATGGCAAATGCTTTTGAGTGAGTTTGACATCGTGTATGTGAACTAGAAGGCGATAAAGGCACAAGCCTTGGCTGATCAGCTTACAGAGAATCTAGTTGATGAAGAGTATGAACCGCTCAAGACTTATTTTCCCGATGAAGAGGTTGCATTTGTGGGTGAAGATATTTCTGAAGTATACCCTGGTTGGAGAGCATTCTTTGATGGAGCGCCAAATCACCAAGGGAAAGGTATTGGAGCGGTCTTAGTATCATAATACGGTCAACACTATCCTATGGAAGCTAAACTCATATTTGATTGCACGAACAACATGGCAGAATATGAAGCTTTATCCTTGGTTTAAATATGGAAATTGACATGAACGTTAATGAGCTTCTAGTTATTGGAGACTCAGACTTGCTCATTCACCAAGTTCATGGAGAATGGGCCGTGAAGAACCCAAAGATCACATGAGTGGTATTCTGCTTATATGGTTAGGTTGGATCCCTGCTTCGAGCAGCGACGTCCTAGCCCGCATGCCATCTCGGTCGCGGATCAAGCGCAATCTAGGCTTGTCGGACGTCGGTATCCAGTGATGCATACTTAATGCCTAGGCATTACGCATGTTCAATCGGTCGCCTTTCTCCCCTCGCGTTCCATGTGCAAGGTGAACCCAAAAGCCGCTCTTCCGTCCCACGCATTCCTCGCTTCGTCGTGCGATGGTGTGGTCCACGAACGACTGCTCTAATTCTCAGATTCGGTTGATGCAGTGGGCATGGGCCTTCACCGGCTCCTATCTTCCCAAAACAAATGCTCCTTGCGAATAACGGCAGCGCTCGCGTTGAACCCGTCCGCTCCCGAACGGGCGTGCCGGGCTCGTGCGACGCGCAGTGTCATTGAGGAATGCTACCTGGTTGATCCTGCCAGTAGTCATATGCTTGTCTCATAGATTAAGCCATGCATGTGTAAGTATGAACAAATTCAAACTGTGAACCTGCGAATGGCTAGTGGCCAACCATGGTTGTGACGGGTGACGGAGAATTAGGGTTTGATTTCGGAGAGGGAGCCTGAGAAACGGCTATCACAACTAAGAAAGGCAGCAGGCGCACAAATTACCCAAACCTGACACGGGGAGTTAGTGACTGTAAATAAATAACAATACCGGGCTCTATGAGTAATTTGAATGAGTACAATCTAAATGCCTTAACGAGGATCCATTGGAGGGCAAGTCTGGTGCCAGCAGTCGCGGTAATTCCAGCTCCAATAGCACATATTTTAGTTATTGTAGTTAAAAAGCTCGTAGTTAGACTTTTGGATGGGCCGGACGGTCCACCGTAGGTGTGTACCAGTCGTCGCGTCCCTTCTGTCGGTGATGCGCTCCTGGCCTTAATTGGTCGGGTCGTGCCTCTGGCGCTGTTACTTTGAAGAAATTAGAGTGCTCAAAGAAAGTCTACGCTTTGTATAGATTAACATCGGATAACATTATAGAATATTGGTCATATTACGTTGTCCTTCAGGATCGGAGTAATTATTAACAAGGACAGTCAGGTGCATTCATATTTCATAGTCAAAGGTGAAATTCTTATATTTATGAAAGACGAACAACTGCGAAAGCATTTGCCAAGGATGTTTTCATTAATCAAGAACGAAAGTTGGGGGCTCGAAGAAGATCAAATACCGTCCTAGTCTCAATCATAAACGATGCCGACCAGGGATCGTCGGATGCTGCTTTTAGGACTCCGCCGACACCATATGAGAAATCAAAGTTTTTGGGTTCCGGGGGGAGTATGGTTGCAAGGCTCAAAGTTAAAGGAATTGACAGAAGGGCACCACCAGGAGTCGAGCTTGCGGCTTAATTTGACTCAACACGGGGAAAGTTATCAGGTCCAGACGTAGTAAAGATTGACAGACTGAGCTATTTCTTGATTCTATGGGTGGTGGCGCATGGCCGTTCTTAGTTGGTGGAGCGATTTGTCTGGGTCCTTCGCACCCAGCTTTTTAAAGGGTCTACGGCCTTTTTAGTCGCGGAAGTTTGAGGCAATAACAGGTCTGTGATGACCTTAGATGTTCTGGGCCGCACGCTTGCTACACTGATATATTCAACGAGTTTATAGCCTTGGCCGACAGTCCCGGGTAATCTTTCATATTTCATCGTGATGAGGATAGATCATTGCAAATGTTGGTCTTCAACGAGGAATTCCTAGTGAGCGCGAGGAATTTGCTCGTGTTGACTACGTCCCTGCCCTTTGTAAACATCACCCGTCGCTCCTACCGATTAAATGATCTGGTGCGATGTTCGGATCGCGGCGACGTGGGCGGTTCGCTACCGTATCATTGAACCTTATCATTTAAAGGAAGGAGAAGTCGTAACAAGGTTTCCGTAGGTGAACCTGCGGAAGGATCATTGTCAAAACCTGCAAAGCAGAATGACCCGCGAACACATTTTAAACACTTAGGGGCGACGCACGCTCGTTGTGTCCACTCCAATCCCGAACTTGTGCGCTCGGTTGACGACCAACGAACCCCGTCGCAGAAAGTGCAAAGGTATACTAACATTGACAGCCCTCCCCTCGCTCCCTGTTTGCAGAGCGTGCAGGGGGGTGTGTGTGATGCTCTTTAAACACAAACGACTCTCGGCAACGGACATCTCGGCTCTCGCATCGATGAAGAATATAGCGAAATGCGACACTTGGTGCAGAATCCCGTGAACCATCGAGTCTTTGAACGCAAAATACGCCTGAAGCCATTAGGTCGAGGGCACATCTGTCTAGGTGTCACGCATCGCGTCGCCCCCCACACACCGCAAGGCATAGCGCGGGTCGGAAGTTGTCCTCCTGTGCGCCCCGAGCGCACGGCTGGCCTAAATGCGAGTCCACGTCGATGGAAGTCGCGACAAGTTGTGGTTGAAACTCAACTCTCTCTTGTTGTCGCGGCTACATCCCGTCGTGCGTCCGGACTCCTAGACATGATTGCACCTACGCGCTCCGACCGCGACCCCAGGTTAGGCGGGATTACCCGCTGAGTAGCTTTCTCCTTTTCTTAAGTTCTATTTTTTCTCCTATTTACTACGACGACGAAGAATCAAATTTTTACTATATTTATTCCTTTTTCTACTTCTTCTTTCAAGTGCAGGATAACCTCAAGGGGTTGTGGGGTTTTTTTTCTACCAATTGGGACTCTCCCTTCACCACCCCCATGGGGATGGTCTACAGGGTTCATAACCACTGCGCATATCAATAAGCGGAGGAAAAGAAACTTACAAGGATTCCCTTAGTAACGGCGAGTGAACCGGGAGCAACCCAGCCTTAGAATAGGGTGGCTCCTTCATCTAATTTGTAGTCTGGAGAAACATCCTCAGCGGCAGACCGGGTCCAAGTCCCCTGGAAGGGGGCACTAGAGATGGTGAGAGCCCCATTATGCCCGGACCCTGTCGCACCACGAGGCGTTGTCTACAAGTCGAGTTGTTTGGGAATGCAGCCCAAATCAGGCGGTGAATTCCGTCCAAGGCTAAATATGGGCGAGAGACCGATAGAGAACAAGTACTTCGAGGGAAAGATGAAAAGGATATAGAAAAGAGAGTCAAAGAGTGCTTGAAATTGTCGGGAGGGAACCGGATGGGGGTCGGCGATGTTCCCCGGTCGGATGTGGAACGGTGAAGAGACTGTCCAACGATCGACTCGGGGAGTGGACCAGCGTGGATTGGGGGGGAGACCAAAGCCCGGGCTCTCAATATGGCCGTGGAACGCGGTCTCCTTGATTATGGTAGGCAGCGCATGCGTCTGGCGTTCTTCGGCATCTGCGCACTCTGGATGCTGGCCTGTGGGCTCCCCATTCGACCTATCTGGAAACACAGACCAAGGAGTTTGTCATGTGTGCGAGTCAACGGGCTAGTAAACCCATAAGGGATAAGGAAGCGGATTGCTGGGATCCTTCTGAGGGGTGCACCGCTGACCGACGATGATCTTCTGAGAAGGGTTCGAGTGTGAGCATACCTGCCGGGACTCGAAAGATGGTGAACTCTGCCTGAGCGAGGCGAATCCATAGTAAACTCTGGGGGAGGCCCGTAGCGATACTGACGTGCAAATTGTTTGTCTGACTTGGGTATAGGGGCGAACACTATGTAGAACCAAAATAAAACCCTGAAGATTTTTATCTCGAAATTTCATGAAACTTTAGGTGAATGCTCTCCTTGATAAGGGAACAAACCCTAATATTTATTAGCACTCAATTCCTTGCAAAAACTTCCAGATTTCAAAACCCACTTTGTCTTTTTCAAAGCATCTTCTACCTCGCATGGTGGTTCCTTCAAAAGTGAACCAAGGCCTATTTATAGTGTTAGGCATTATTACATAGATGCCCAAAAGTGACCCGAAAATGGGCCAATGGGCGAGCCAATTCGGGCTTGCCAAATGGCTCGGCGATTCACCAAATGGGTTCGGCGAGAAACCCTGCTCATTGACTTCTCCTTGAATGGCTTTCTATAACTTTCGATGGTCTGGGGTTCATATGGCGATGCACCGAATGCCCTCCATGCTCTCCAAATGGGTATCTTTTCTCTGCAGCTCATTGGATCAGTCGGCGATCCTGGAACCCTCGCCTAAGGGGTTTGGCGAATCGCCAAAGTGGATGGCACCTCGCCGAATGGAGCAACACTTTCCTTTGCTCCTCCTTGCCTCCTTGGACCGCCCACGCTCCAAGCTATCATCCACACATGATGTTGCTCAGCTGGGAGCTCCTTTAAAGAGCATTTCCCAAGCCCACCAACCTCCATCCTTGCGAATGATCCATCAATACATTGAAATTCGAGAATGAATGGTTTGGGGGCTATCTATATTCCATCATTCTCCCCTTCTTGAAAAAGATTCGTCCTCGAATCCATACCTTGCAAAACCATAGGGGAAGCACACACTACAAAGATACTCATTGCATGAGGGTTAGCGTTAGCAATAACAATTTCATCACCGTGCCAAGGATGCACAAATTTAACATATAACCAAGCACCAAAAATATCAACCAAGGGTTTGTAATCCATCAAAGCAATAGATACTTGGCTAAGTAAGAAACATTGACAAAGGGGTAGAGCGAAGGAACGAATACACTTAAACAACTTCATATGTAAGCCCTCATTTGTACAAGATGATCGCTACTTTCATGCTCCAGAATGGTTTCGAACTAGGTTTTGGGTTGGGGAAGCACTTCCAAGGAATTGTCGAGCCTATTCAAGTTCCCGCCAGAGGAACAAAGTTTTGTTTGGGGTATGTCCCCATAGATGCTGATGAAGTGGAGCTGATGAACATAGATGCTGATGAAGTGGAGCTGATGAACAAGAGTGCTGATCGAATGCTAGCCAGACCAATGCCTCACTTGTACCAGTCATTCTCGATGCAGGAGCACACCATCGACAACGGTCTGGGGGAAGGAATCTCGGGCATGTTCGAAGAAGTTGACGCAGTCATGGAGGATGAAGCAGAGACCTGAGGAATCTGAGGAATTCGCGATGCCTACCCAGAGGAGCAGTTGCAAAATTTGACCTCCATACCGCTTTTGATCCCCCGTTAATCTTGGAAGAAAAGACGAATATTTATGTTTGTTTTAGAAAATCGGTGGTAATCCGAAAAAGACCTGAGACCCACCATTTATGCAGTTTTCTTTTATTGTTTGAGGCTTTTAAAATGCCCCTATGATGTTTAAAAAGGCAAAGTGGCCCTTGGCCATGGTCTTATAGGGATATGCCAGGGCTAAGTATGAATCTGGTGTCCCACAAGTTGTTGATTAATCTAGATTTTAGTCTAGTAAAACTAAAGACTCGGAAGATTAAGCCTGAGTTGAGTTTAAGGATCAAAGAGGAGATTACCAAGTAGATCGAGTCTCAAGTAGTAGAAGTGACGCAATATCCAACTTGGTTAGCCAATGTTGTTCCGGTTGCCAATGTAAATATCAGGATTTGCGTTGACTATAGAGATCTTAACAAAGCATTCCCGAAAGATAATTTTCAATTACCGAACATCCACATTCTCATTGCTAACTATGCTAAGCATGAGATGCAGTCAGTTTTGGATTGTTATGCGGGTTACCACCAAATCCTGATGGATGAAGAAGATGCCGAAAAGACGGCTTTCATTACTCCTTGGGGTGTATATCATTATCGGGTGATGCCTTTTGGTCTCAATAATGCTGGCGCTACTTACATAAGGGTCATGATGACCATCTTTCATGATATGATTCACAAAGAGATCGAAGTGTATGTAGACGATGTCATAATCAAGTCTCATGAGAGTTCGGATCACTTGACTCATTAGAGGAAATTCTTTGATCGGTTGCGTCGATACAATTTGAAGTTAAATTCCGCCAAATGTGCTCTTGAAGTGCCAGCTGGCAAGTTGTTGGGATTTATAGTTAGCAGGAGGGGCATTGAGCTTGACCCCTCCAAGATCAAGGCGATCCAAGAATTACCTCCTCCGAAGACCAAGAAAGAGGTGATGAGCTTCCTGGGAAGGCTGAACTACATCAACCGGTTTATAGCTCAATCTACCGTGGTGTGTGAGCCTATCTTCAAGTTGTTGAAAAAAGATGCCTAGACCAAATGGACTGGAGAATGTCAAACTGCTTTTGATGCCATCAAGAATTATTTGTCCAATCTACCGGTGTTAGTTCCTCCGCGAGAAGGGAGTCCATTGTTGCTATATTTTTCTGTCTCAGATAACGCATTTGGATGTGTACTTGGTCAACATGATGAATCTGGGAAGAAGGAGCGAGCCATTTATTATTTCAGAGAGAACACTACTCGAAATAAGGCCTACCGCAACAATGATGAAGCGACGGTTTAATAACTGTTGCCATAAATATACTATACCAACATTTATAACCGTCCCCATAGACCCATGGACCTAATACCACACTTATTAAAATAAATCGTTGCATCAACCTATAACCGTTGCCACAAAGATACTTTTTGCAACAGTGTTTTTAACTGTTGCAATACTAAATACTATAGGGACGGTTTTTGTGAAAAAAATTCTATTGATATGTACATTCCCCCCTAAAAAAATATTTTCCCCCACTAATTTTCGAATCCCGCGAATTTTATATTTTTTTGTTGCAAAGTAACCTTTTAGTGGACTTCTCTAGAAATAAAAATTGAGGAATTTGTTGTATCAAGGGTTTCTCTAAGGCCATCTCTGAAAAGAACCAAGAAGTCGACCTTGGTGGGTCGTCTCTGAAATCATCTCGCTCGTCTCCAACAAGAGTTCCTTTCTGACAAAAGCGTCATTTCCGACAGTTTCAACAAGTGACTTGTGGTGTTCCTCTGCAACTTAATCTTCACCAAAAGGTGTGATATTCTATCTATTTCATTCTTCTTAAGTTTTCCTTGTTCTCTACATTTTCATGGGTTGTTGAAAGAGCCTATACTCTTTAACGTTTTCAACACCATTGAAGGGATTTTGAAATGCACAAATAAGTTTCTATGAAATAGATGTTGTTTGTTCTATTTTATGGCTTTGGTTTAATCTATTTGTGTTTAATGTTTGTACCTTCTGAAAATTATGGGTTAGGGCTTTTTTGAGAATTTGATCTTCACATTGGTTTCACTTCTAAAAGTTTTGTTTTTAGGATAATAGCTAATTTTGATTCTGTAGTTGAAACATATGTTTTTTTTGTATTGAAAAGATCTATTTTAGGTGTTGTATTGTGGATCTTTTTTTTAATATCGAAAAAATTTGTTGCTAGTGGCAGTAAAATTAGGCGAATGTTAGAAAGGAGTGTTCTAATTTTATTTTTATCATTTTTACTGCGTAATAGAATGTAGTGTTATGTTATATAGTTTGGTCAACTTCGATATTGTGTTAGTGTAACTCAACATCAGTTTGGTCAGCTTCGATATTATGTTACTGTAACTGGACATTGGTTTGGTCATCTTTGATATTGTGTTACTGTAACTCGACATTGGTTTGGTCATCTTGGCAGTATAAGTAACCAAACACGTCCATTATGTTTTGTGTTTGGTAAGCTAGAATCAAATCCGAACGGCTCAAAATCTTTTGGAGAATACTTGAGTTGTCTTTATATTAGAAAAATTATTTTCTAATGTCCTGATCTGATTCGGCCAAATGTATGAATAGATGAAGTTTTTCCTCATGTTCAGGAATAAAATTACAGAATACATGATTTGATATTTCAATTTGTTGACCGACATCTTTCCTCTATGTAACAAAGTGTTTCTTATTTCTTTATAAGTCCCAAACCATAATCGTTTGTATTACATGATAAATCTTCTTTACATGAAAATTTATTGGATCCCACAATGACGATATCATCTTGAGTTAACATAAGTTCTGAAATACTCATTCCAGTAGGTCAATATAAATGTTTTTGGATTGTTTGTGTTGTATTAAACTTTAAGAAAACATGAGCTAGTCTCTTATTGACAACAGTAGTATGTATATGCAAATTGAAATCCCCACATTTTCAATGTGTCATCAAATCATAATCTGTTTTGCAAAAATTTGATATGTGTAATCTACTTCTTTTTTCTTTTAGTTAAGAATGCGTTTGTATGTATATCTTATTTTTTTAATTATATCGATACTAGCAGGAGTAAGTTTTATAAGCTGTGAACATAATGAATACAATGCATATGCCCTGTTTGCTATTTATTTAAGATATCATTGTTTATAGCTTTATTTTTAAGTATGGTTTGCTTTTAACTTATAATTGACTTATTCATGTATGTTGATGTTTGTTACGATTACAGCTTAGTGCAGTCAACTATTCTAAAAATTGTGGGTAGATTTAAATCTCCTACTTTCACCGTAGGTAAACTCTTTTTCTAGAAGTTCTTTTTTTTTTCAATGATTGTTCTGGATGACCTCTTTTTGCTTTATACATCTCGTAAGCTCGATTAGGTTGGCTTGCTGCTTGTCTATTTATTCCTATTGGTTTTCTTGCATATCTTGATTATTAGTCTTGTCATGTCATTACTATCTGTGAACATGCAGCTTATTATAGTATACTTGGGTTCTTTGACCCTTAATCAGACAAACAGTGTCACATAGTTGGATCTGTACAAACAGGGAGGGTGCATTTTTTACCAGTGTTAGAGATGAAGTTGTTTGTATTCAGCTAAAATTGAATACTTCAACATCTGTTTGTTCCACTTCTCTCTAATTCCTTAGATTGTAATGTTTTTGGGTCGATGTTCCAAGTATACAAGTCTGTATAATATAGTAAAATCAAGACAAACATAAGATTGTGCAATATGTATCAACATTAGTTGTAGGTTACCTAGAAGTGCCAATGTCATTGCCAAGCTATGGTGTTTCCGATTTAGATTCATTACATATTTATTTGATGATACATGAACAGAAGGTTACCAAAAATATGAACAGATGGACAAAGTGAGTAGTTTTATTTTACAATAACACAAACAAGTTCTGATGAATAAATGAACAGACGGTCACAATGTTTCTCCAGATTTGTTTCCATGATCATAAGAAATGTCTTTGTCATGCATCTTTAATAATTTATTATTCTAGTGAGTGTGAATCTGGTACAAGGAGGCTTGCTGCTTGTCTATTTATTCCTATTGGTTTTCTTGCATATCTTGATTATTAGTCTTGTCATGTCATTACTATCTGTGAACATGCAGCTTATTATAGTATACTTGGGTTCTTTGACCCTTAATCAGACAAACAGTGTCACATAGTTGGATCTGTACAAACAGGGAGGGTGCATTTTTTATCGGTGTTAGAGATGAAGTTGTTTGTATTCAGCTAAAATTGAATACTTCAACATCTGTTTGTTCCACTTCTCTCTAATTCCTTAGATTGTAATGTTTTTGGGTCGATGTTCCAAGTATACAAGTCTGTATAATATAGTAAAATCAAGACAAACATAAGATTGTGCAATATGTATCAACATTAGTTGTAGGTTACCTAGAAGTGCCAATGTCATTGCCAAGCTATGGTGTTTCCGATTTAGATTCATTACATATTTATTTGATGATACATGAACAGAAGGTTACCAAAAATATGAACAGATGGACAAAGTGAGTAGTTTTATTTTACAATAACACAAACAAGTTCTGATAAATAAATGAACAGACGGTCACACTGTTTCTCCAGATTTGTTTCCATGATCATAAGAAATGTCTTTGTCATGCATCTTTAAGAATTTATTATTCTAGTGAGTGTGAATCTGGTACAAGGAAGAACTTAATTTGTGAAGTGATGAAGTTATCTCAAAATTTTGTGTTATATTTTATTTTGCGGGATAAGTTAGTTGTATTTGGGAGCCTCTAAGAGGTCATATTTAGCCGTTGGAAACACTAGTGAGAAGGTGAATGTCCAGATATTGGTTTTTAAATGCTAGTTTTTTATTGATGTGCAATACATCTACCCCGTTAATGATGGTTTTGTCCCC
>NW_006239619.1:38397-38776 GCF_000226075.1 Solanum tuberosum | reverse complement strand
ATGCACAACTTCAACGCGCAAGATTAATTAGTGCAGACATTCTAGCAGCACTGTGTGTTCCTTCACCTGGAGAACCTACTACTGCACCACAAGCTAACCATATAATATGCCGACCATCTACAAGTAGCAATAATCAAGGTTAGTGTCACTTATTTCTTCTTCCTTCGTCTTCTTCTTCTTCATAAAGGTTTTTCTTAAAAGATATTTACACTAGCTCTTTGTTGCAAGTTCAATTTAAAGTATATTTTGATGATAACAGTAATCATGGAGCTATAATTTTATTTATAAGAGTATTTCATGTGTTGCCCCTTGTGATGGATAACCATGTCACTAGTTTCTGCCATTTACTTTGTGAGAAGGTGCAAGCAAAATATAGGTG
>NW_006239619.1:38157-38338 GCF_000226075.1 Solanum tuberosum | reverse complement strand
GCTGTGTGAAAGGATTAATAAATATATAGCTAAGGTTCACATGTTCAATGTTCCTCATAATATGTTGTGAGCTGTGAGAATATGATTAACAATATTCCCTTAAGGTTCACATGTTCAACGTGAACATAGTTATGTTTTACTAGTTCTTAGTATTTATGTATTCAAGTCTTGTTTTTTTTTT
>NW_006239619.1:35726-38099 GCF_000226075.1 Solanum tuberosum | reverse complement strand
ATCTTGAATTTAAAATTGGTTCTGAATTTCTTGTTGGATAGAATCCTGATGTGTAGTCTCTTGTTCTGGTGCTACCGAAATTACTTAGATTGCACTCTTTTTCTCATATTTTTCACACCCTCCTTGGGACATCTTATAAGCTTTTACATGGTTTACCCTTTATCAAGTCTTTTCTTTGACGGGATAAATCTCACATGAACATTGATACCACCACTAATGATTAGACCATCAAAAGTTTATACTAATTCTGTTGCTTAATTGAAATATGTATCTGTAGGTGTGTATTACTTCAGTTTGCTCTTATGCATTCTATTGATACTTGTTCCTCAGCTGTTGCCTTTTATGATGTGTTGCTGAATCTTGTGACCAACAAATTTCTTGAGCCTGACAATCTGTCCCATTTTAATCTGTTTTAGTATGTACGTAGTTAGATGTTTTTTTGTGAGTTTAGAAGTTGGATAGTATTTCTAATAGTTGAAATCTTGTTGAAATATTTTTTTCATCCTGCTTTTTATACCTTAAGTAAAGAGATTTTCTTGTATTTTTTGCCACTGCGCATTTTGTCATTATGCATTGTTGCTTTTCAAGTATTATCAGAAGAAGTGTATTTTGCTTAGTGAACAAAGGGATGAAAAAAATGAAGGAACGCCTTAGGAAGATTGAGTTGATATCTTTGGAACTTAACGTGTGTTCTAGATATCTTTTGTTTTTTGGACATTGAGAACTTGTGTTTAACCTCTCAAATGGTCAAAAAAATATTGTGTATTTTGCTTTATTGGATATTAAATTTCTCATATTGTACATTGCAATAGCCATAGAATAGCTATATATAGCAGTAGCCAAATATAATTGACACAAATTGTGAAGAAAAACTGTCCAAAATGGTACTATAACCATTGCAATAGTCAAGAGAAAATTGTTGCAATTAATATATAAAAAAAGTGTGGCATCAGACACTATAGAAACGGTTTTAAAATGCCTCAATAGGTGTTAGAACTGTTGCCATATTTTAAAGTAAAACTGATGCAATGCTAATATAAGTGTTGCATAAGATACTATAAGAGTGGTTGCAAAATGTCCCAATATGTGTTAAAACCGTTGCAATACTGTAAAGTAAGAACCGTTGGGATGATAAAATAAGTGTTGCAACTACTTAATAGGGACGGCCTGAAAAACCATCCCAATAGAGAGTTTGAACTATTGCTATAGATCAAAAGTATAAACTGTTGCAATAGGAATTTCTATCGCAACAGTCATACAAACCATCGCAATAGACAGTTGCATTAGAGCTTTCGCAACGCGATCTGTTGGGAGGGTCGCTAAAACCGTCCCAATAGGCTTATAGCATCAGAATTCTCATCTACAACAATAGAACTAGAATTGTTGCCGTAGGCCATATTTCTAGTAGTGGAAGTTCAATCCATATGAGGCTCGTTACACTCTTTTGGAGAGGACATGTTGTGCTTTGACCTGGATTGCGCAGAAGTTGAGATATTATTTGTCTTCTTATACCACATATCTCATTTCCAGGATGGACCCATTGAAGTATATTTTCCAGAAAGCAATGCCGACTGGGAAGTTAGCTAAATGGCAAATGCTTTTGAGTGAGTTTGACATCGTGTATGTGACCCAGAAGGTGATAAAGGCACAAGCCTTGGCTGATCAGCTTACAGAGAATCTAGTTGATGAAGAGTATGAACCGCTCAAGACTTATTTTCCCGATGAAGAGGTTGCATTTGTGGTTGAAGATATTTCTGAAGCATACCCTGGTTGGAGAGCGTTCTTTGATGGAGCGCCAAATCACCAAGGGAAAGGTATCGGAGCGGTCTTAGTATCATAATCCGGTCAACACTATCCTATGGAAGCTAAACTCATATTTGATTGCACGAACAACATGGCAGAATACGAAGCTTGTATCCTTGGTTTAAATATGGAAATCGACATGAACGTTCATGAGCTTCTAGTTATTGGAGACTCAGACTTGCTCATTCACCAAGTTCATGGAGAATGGGCCGTGAAGAACCCAAAGATCACATGAGTGGTATTCTGCTTGTATGGTTAGGTTGGATCCCTGCTTCGAGCAGCGACGTCCTAACCCGCATACCATCTTGGTCGCGGATCAAGCGCAATCTAAGCTTGTCGGACGTCGGTATCCAGTGATGCATACCTAATGCCTAGGCATTACGCATGTTCAATTGGTCGCCTTTCGCCCCTCGCATTGCATGTGCGGGGTGAACCCAAAAGCCGTTCCTGCATCTCACGCTTTCCTCGCTTCGTCGTGCGATGGTGTGGTCCGCGAACGGCGGCTCGAATTCTCAGATTTGGTAGATGCAGTGGGCATCGGGCCTTCACTGGCTCCTATCTTCCCAAAAC
>NW_006239619.1:15748-28757 GCF_000226075.1 Solanum tuberosum | reverse complement strand
TGGAGCCAAGTTTGCTGAGATAGTCAAAGTAGGTGAGACTATCGAAGATGGACTGAGAACCGGGAAGATTGCCCGTGTTGCTGCCTTTGCCCGGATCCTCGGGTTTATTGAAGAAGAAAAGAGAAGATGTGTCTTCTATCTCTTATGACGGGTAGAAGACCCTAAGGAAATCCTTATCATACCAAGGTCACTTTCGACCCTCAACGAGTTTGTATCTGGCTTATTATGCACAGGCTGATTACCAAAATACTCATATTCCCAGTTACCAAAATACCAATCCCCCCAGTTATCAAAATACTCCCCCTCCTAGCCACCACACTCCCCTTCCTATCTAGCAAACTCTCCTTTCGGTTTACCAAACTCCACCTCATCACTACCGAAACACCGCCCCAACATCTGCCAGCCTTCAGACAAATTACCAAATGCCTCCCCCAATGTACCAAACCCCAGCTCCACTTTACCAAAATACCCCTCCCCCTCCCGAACTACCAAGCTCCACACCAAAATTACCAAACCAACTCATACCACAGATATCAAGCCCCTTGTCCAAACGCTTAAAAATATCGTCAAATGCCTCATCCGCAACAAGGCAATTACGATCCCCCCCATCCTAGATTTGAGAAGAAGCCTGCTAGAATTTTCATTCCGCTTATTGAAAGTCGGTTGACATTGGCTAAAAGTTTTACAGACCTGATCATAGGTGGGTGTATCACTCCAACAGTGTTGGACATGATACCGAGGACTGTGTCAACCTAAATCATAAGATCCAAGACCTTATTGACCAGAAAATGGTCTCGCTTCAGACAGTTGCGCCCAATGTCAATAGTAATCATTTGCCAAATCATGGACGCATCACTATCAATATGAGAGCGACAGATGATGATTGGTGCGAGATAAAGGCAATAGTTCCAATTGCTCTTGCTGAGCTAGAAATGATTGTAGCCTCGTTGAGCATTAGACAGAAGAAAGAGTTTGTGATTCTGACACTCGAGAAGGCTGTTGCCTTGGTGCCACGAGAAACTCTTGCCCGACTAAAGTTTGTGAATTAAACGGTTGTTGCCCAGGGTATGACCACATCTGGCAGGTGCTACACGCCAGAATAGCTGATCCAGGGTGTGCAGAAGAAGGAACAAATAAAAAGGCCGATCAGTGAAGCCGAGGCTGAGGAATTCTGGAGAAAAATGCAGCCAAAAGATTATTCAAATGTGAAGCATTTGGAGAAGACGCCAGCTCTGATCTCTGTGTGGGCCGTATTGATGAGTTCGTAGTTGCATAGGTAGGCTTTGATGAGGGCTTTGGATAATACTTTTCTACTTGTGGGTACTAACAGTGACAATCTTGCAGCCATGATAAAGCAGGTCATTCGAGGACACTGAATCAGTTTTTGTGACGAAGAGCTGCCCTTTGAAGGCAGGATGCACAATAAAGCTCTGCACGTCACCATCAAATACCGAGACAAATCTATAAATCTTGTTTTGCTCGACAATGGGTCCGGTCTCAACATCTGCCCACTTTCAACCCTCAAGAAGTTGAAATTCGACTTGGGAAAGGTTCAACAAAACCAAGTCAATGTGAGAGTTTTTGATAGAGTGCAGAGAGACACGATAGGGGCAGTAAACTTGGGAATTCAGATGGGCCCTACAGAGTTTAACGTGGAGTTCCAGGTGTTGGATATCAACACTAGTTACAACCTGCTTTTGGGAAGACCGTTTATCCATATGGCCGGGGTTGTGCCATCTACCCTTCACCAACTGATAAAATTTGTTTGGAAGGACCATGAATTGGTCATTCACGGTGTGGGGAGTCATTTCGATGGGTATGTACCCATCGTTGATGAGGTCTCCCGAGGTTGGGATTTTTACAGGGTGGAGCTGGTAAATGCCAGCGGTGATGACTTGGCTCCACAACCTCTCTTGTCTGTCGTGTAAAAGATGATTGCTACTGTCATGCTCCAGAATGGCTTCGAACTGGGTTTCGAGTTGGGGAAGCATTTGCAAGGAATTGTCGAGCCTATTCAAGTTCCCGCCAGAGGAACAAAGTTTGGTTTGGGGTTTGTCCCAACAGATGTTGATGAACAAGAGTACTGATCGTATGCTAGCCAGACCAATGCCTCAATTGTACCAGTCATTCTCGATGCAGGAGCACACCATCGACAACGGTCTGGGGGAAGGAATCTCGGGAATGTTTGAAGAAGTTGACGCAGTCATGGAGGATGAAGTTGAGACCTTAGGAATCCGCAATGCCTAGCCAGAGGGGCAGTTGCAAATTGGACCTCCATACCGCTTTTGATCCCCGTTCATCATGGTAGAAAAGACACATATTTATGTTTGTTTTGAAACTCCGTGGTACTCCGGAAAAGACCTGAGAACCACCATTAATGCAGTTTTCTTTTATTGTTTGAGTCTTTTAAAATTCCCCTATGATGTTTAAAAAGGCAAAATGGCCCTTGGCCATGGCCAAAGTTCGTTCTTGCTTTTCAATTTAAATGAAAGCCTCTTTTATCGAAAATTTGTTTACTTATATGTTTATATTTTACTTTCCTAACTTTGTTTGTTTATGATTTCAGTAATAATAATTTAAAACCTGCCAATATCATGTCATGTCATGAACCGAGTGAATAAAATGAGGAAGGTGATGATGAATGCGAGGTGCATGAGGATGAAAATGAGGTACACGAAGGTGTTGCCGAAGAGTTTCGACAATTTGAGAATCAACACAAGCCGAATTTAGAAGAAACCAAAACTGTGAATCTCAGAGATGAGGAATGTATTAAAGAAGTAAGAATCAGTGTCCATCTGACTGAAGCTCAAAGAAGAGACCTGGTTCTCTTGCTCAAAGAATACATCGACGTATTTTCCTGGTCTTATAGGGATATGCTAGGGATAAGTATGAATATGGTGTCCCACAGGTTGTCGATTAATGCAGATTTCAGTCGAGTAAAACAAAAGACTCGAAAGTTTAATCCTGAGTTGAGTTTAAAGATCAAAGAGAAGATTACCAAGTATATCGAGTCTCAAGTAGTAGAAGTGACGCAATATCCAACTTGGTTAGCCAATGTTATTCCGGTTGCCAAGAAAGATGGAAAGATCATGATTTGCGTTGACTATAGAGATCTCAACAAAGCAAGCCTGAAAGATAATTTTCAATTATCGAACATCCACATTCTCATTGCTAACTATGCTATGCATGAGATGCAATCATTTGTGGATTGTTATGCGAGTTACAACCAAATCCTGATGGATGAAGAAGATGCAGAAAAGACAACTTCCATTACTCCTTGGGGTGAATATCATTATCGGGTGATGACTTTTGGTCTCAAGAAAGATGGCGCGACATACATGAGGGCCATGATGACCATCTTTCAAGATATGATTCATAAAGAGATCGAAGTGTATGTAGACGATGTCTTAATCAAGTCCCACGAGAGTTCGGATTACTTGACTCACTTAAGGAAATTCTTTGATCGCTTGCGTCGATACAATTCGAAGTTAAATTCCGCCAAATGTGCTTTTGAAGTGCCAGCTGGCAAGTTGTTGGGATTTATAGTCAGCAGGAGGGGCATTGAGCTTGACCCCTCCAAGATCAAGGCGATCCAATAATTACCTCCTCCGAACACCAAGAAAGAGGTGATGAGCTTCCTGGGAAGGCTGAACTAGTGTATCCACATTCTCAACAAGCACATTATCAACACATGGTAAAGAATCAATAGGCTCACATAAAGACAAGCTAAAATTCACACTTTGTTCATTTGCAATGGTAAAAGTGTTAAGATTAGCTATTGTACCTTCACGCCCGCAAGAGAGATCTTCTTTACCTTAGATGTAAGAACATTCCATTAGTGCATCCATCACACCTTTGACTGTAGGCTCTTTGGCTGGAACTTGTGTTCCTCCATTCATTACGCTTGTACCTACATAAGAATCCTTACCAAGTGAAGGATGAAGAGAAATGTTAGATTGATATTGTGGCAACCCTCTCACTTCACTCCTCTCAAGCTCTCATTTTTCCACTCTAAGGTTGCCACCTTGCTTTCCCTTACTCCACTCAATCTTTTGTCTCTCACTTTTCAATTTAGGAAGAGGAAATAGAGGTGTTCCCCAATGATCCACAACACACTTGTACCCATTCTGCTCCTTTGGGACCCTATGTTCAGTAAACGAATTGGCTCCAAAACTTAAGTGACAAGATGCCCTAGGCATTATATCACACCAAACCTCCTCATAATATTTGATGCGTGTGAAAGCGACTTTTGCCCCTTCGGTAACCTTACATCCCCTCATGGTGTATGGATAAGTCCTTTGTAGTCGAGGTAGTCCTAAATAGGCTACCACCTCTGAAGTGATGTAGTTCAGATTATACCCATCATCGAGGACAAGGTCAACTCCCAAAGCCCCACAAATGCAAACCTTTGTCCAAAGAACTGGTCTTCTTGGATCGAAATTGAAAAGCTTGATGTACCCTTTTGGCACATACTTGAACCTCCCTCTTCAATTTTTCCTATGTATTGGGTCGGTATTTCCTCGGAGTGCGCATAGCCTTTCCTATTGAGTCCACCAACCCAATGCAAGACCCTTCAAATGAGAGAGGGCATACAAGGGTCGCTCGGACCTCTCAAATCATAGCTTTGGAAAATCTGCACACATTGCCACTCCTAATCAAGATATGCTTCTGGATCACATCTTCCTTCAAAGATAGGAAAATCAATCCTTTTGGTACCGAGACCCTTGACGAGGACCTCCCATATCATAGTAACATGGGTCTGAGGCAATTGAGGACATGCTGCCTTATAACTCCTTTGTACCTATAAAATGGCAACTAACAAAAAAAACAACAAACAACGTTAGAGTTAGTAAAATGAACTCACAATCGCTCGTGTTTACACACCTTTGATTGCCTCTCAAATTGGCGCGGCTAATGTTGAAGATTGCTTATAATACTCAATTGATCACAACTTCTTGATTCTACTCTTGGTCCGAATAGATTTTTATTTCAAGAAGAACGAACGACTCAATTAAAGCAAACGGACTTGAGTCAAGAACTAACTACGAAGTAAAACGAATAGAAGCACGAAAAGAAAGGCAGTAACAAAGAAGTGAATTCAAGAACTAATTTGTCAACAAGTAGAGTAGTTACCAGTTGAAAATCAGTTTAGGATTCTTGACAACGAACTAGAATCAAAAGAAAGGAAACTATGAAATTAGAACCTGAGATTAGAAACAGTCGTAACATGCGTTTTCCATCGCCAAACGTCTTGTTTTATTCGCCTAACGTGACGTTCAGCTCACCAACTTGAAGATTGACTTGCCAAGGCCTGCGCGCATCGGACTTGGCATGCGAGCATCGGGAAAGCGACGTCGGCTAACATCAGGCAGCATCAGGCAAGGCCTACACGCATCCAACGTGGCATGTGCGCATCGGGCAAGCGACATCCTCCAACGACGGGCAACATCAGCCAAGGATTGCACGCATCGGACGTGACTTGTTCACAACGCTCAGCCGATGTCGGGAGTAGACTTCCCGCATTGCCCTTGGCTTGCACACAACGGCCAGCCGACATCGGACGCGGTCTGCCCGCATTATACGTGTCATGTGCACATCGTTCAATCGTCGTCGGGCGTGGCCTGCCCGCATCTCCCTTCGCTTGCACACAACAGCCAGTCGACGTCGGGGATGGCCTTCCCGTATCAGCCTTTGCTTGCATTCAAAGATCAGCCGACGTCGGGGGTGGTCTACCTGCATCACCCTTGTCTTGCACACAACGGTCAGCCGACGTTGGACGTGGCATGCCCGCATCGGCCGTGGCCTGTCAACATCACTCAACCGACTTTGGACGTTGACTGGCCGCATCTCCCTTGGACTGCACACAATGGTCACCCGACGTCAGGCGTGGCTTGCACACAACGGTCAGCCGACGTCGGTCGTGACCTGACCGTATCGGCCTAGGACTACACACAATGGTCAGCCGACGTCGGATGTGGCCTGGCTGCATCCCCCTTGGACTGCACACAACGGTCAACCGACGTCGGCCGTGGACTGCCCGCATTGGCCGTGGACTGTGCAACATTGGTCAAGGTCTAGTCAACAACATGCGGATGTCCATGCGTTCCAAAAATCAAAAGAGTGTGAAACACACTTCATGCATAACAATATATTCCTTTATTTTCCATCATATATTCTCAACGTTTCCGCCTAACGTGGTTCGTTCGTACCAATCTTCAGTTTTTTTACGGTTTATTATTTTTTACATCACATTTTAAAAATTGTTACTATATTTATTTGTGAATTTTTGGTGTTAATTATATATTTTTTTGATATTTTTCCTATTTGTTATTAATTTATTACTAATTTTTGAGAAATTTCTGGAATTTTTTTTTCCTGTTGAAAACCATATTTTTTATATATATAGAAATCATTTGTAGAAGCTAATGTGTGTTTGTACCTTAGAACGTCCATGTTTGGGTTGTACATGTTCATTATGATTCTCTGAAAAAATCATGCGAACTCTTGTCACATGGTTTTTTTCTTAAAGCATATACAAGGGGGGTAGAGGTGTTGGAGGCAGACTGAGACGACGGCAGGCGGAAGTCATGGGCGTCATGCCGACGACCGTAGGCATTTATCTTGACCGGTCTATAGGCGTTTGGTGTGGAACGACAGTGCTTGCTTACGGGCGAGTGGCAAGTTTGACGGCATGCATTGCTTGTCTGTGCTACGTCGTCGGAAGCGCAGCACGCACGGGCTAAGTAAGGCCAAGTACGGCCAGACGCTATTGGTGGATCGGACGTGGGCGGTGCTCGTGCAAGAACTTTAGTCTCCTTCCAACACCTTTACAATGATTAATTATCAACCCCCTTGGGCGGCGCGCAACAACGGGGATAACATTCGCCTTGCAACGAAGGCATTGGCGTCGGCGCACGACATCTCATGTCGGGCGTCGGGGTGGTTGTTGGGCGTGCATCGACGAAGCTAATCACGTACGACGCATGAGTGGTATTCAGCTTGTGTTGTTAGGTTGGATCCCTGCTTCGAGATGTGACGTCCTAACCCGCATGCCATCTCGGTCGCGGATCAAGCTCAATCTAGGCTTGTCGGACGTTGGTATCCTGTGATGCATACCTAATGCCTAGGCATTACTCAAGTGCAATCGGTCACCTTTCACCCCTCGCTTTCCATGAACTGGGTGAACCCAAATGCCGTTCTTGCATCCCACGCCTTCCTCGCTTCGTCGTGCTATGGCGTGGTCCACGAGAAGCTGCTTGAATTCTCTAATTCGGTAGACATAGTGGGCATGGGGCCTTCACCGCCTCCTATCTGCCCAAAACAAATGTTCCTTGCGAATGACGGTCGCGCTCGCCTTGAACCTGTCCGTACCCGAACGGGTGCGCCGGGCTCATGCGGCGTGCAGCGTCTTTGAGGAATGCTACCTGGTTGATCCTGCCAGTAGTCATATGTTTGTCACAAAGATTAAGCCATGAATGTGTTAGTATGAACAAATTCAGACTGTGAAACTGTGAATGGCGTATTAAATTAGTTATAGTTTGTTTGAAGGTAGATACTACTCGTATAACCGTAGTAATTCTAGACCTAATACGTAGAACAAACCCCGACTTATTGAAGGGATGCATTTATTAGATAAAAGGTCGACGCGGCCTCTGCCTGTTGCTGCGATGATTCATGACAACTCGACGAATCGCACGGCCATCGTGCCGGCGACACATCATCCAAATTTCTGCCCTACCAACTTTCGATGATAGGATAGTGGCCTGCCATGGTTGTGAAGGTTGAAGGAGAATTAGGGTTCGATTCCGGAGAGGGAGCCTGAAAAATGGGGAGTTATTGACAATAAATAAATAACAATACCGGTCTCTATTAGTCTGGTAATTGTAATGAGTACAATCTAAATCCCTTAACGAGGATCCATTGGAGGGCAAGTCTGGTGCCAACAGTCGCGGTAATTCCAGCTCCAGTAGAATATATTTAAGTTGTTGCAGTCAAAAAACTCGTAGTTGGACTTTGGGATGGGCCGGACGGTCCGCCCTAGGTGTGCACCGGTCGTCTCGTCCCTTCTGTCGGCGATGCGCTCCTGGCCTTAATTGGCCGGGTCGTGCCTCCGGCGCTGTTACTTTGAAGAAATTGAAGTGCTCAAAGAAAGCCTACGCTCTGTATACATTAGCCTGGGATAGCATTATAGGATTTCGGTCCTATTCCGTTGGCCTTCAGGATCAGAGTAATGATTAACACAGACAGTCGGGGGCATTCGTATTTCATAGTCAAAGGTGAAATTTTTGGATTTATGATAGACGAACAACTGCGAAAGCATTTGCCAAGGATGTTTTCATTAATCAAGAACGAAAGTTGGGGGTTCGAAGACGATCAGATACCGTCCTAGTCACAACCATAATAGATGCCAACCAGGGATCGTTGGATGTTTCTTTTAGGACTCTGCCTGCACCTTATGAGAAATCAAAGTTTTTGGGTTCCGGGGGGAGTATCGTCGCAAGGCTCAAACTTAAAGGAATTGACGGAAGGGCACCACCAGGAGTGGAGCCTGCAGATTAATTTGACTGAGCTGTTTCTTGATTCTATGGGTGGTGGCGCATGGCCGTTTTTAGTTGGGGCAGCGATTTGTCTGGTTATATTCGTTAACGAACGAGACCTCAGTCTGCTAACTAGCTATGCGGAGGTATCCCTTCGCAACCAGTTTCTTAGAGGGACTACGGCCTTTTAGGCCGCGGAAGTTTGAGGCAATAACAGGTCAGTGATGACCTTAGATGTTCTGGGCCGCACACACGCTACACTGATGTATTCAACGAGCTTGTAGCCTTGTCCGACAGGCCCGGGTAATATTTGAACTTTCGTTGTGATGGGGATAGATGATTGCAATTGTTGGTCTTCAACGAGGAATTCCTAGTAAGAGTTGGTCATCAGCTCGCGTTGACTACGTCCCTGCCCTTTGTACACACTGCCCATTGCTCCTACCGATTAAATGATCCGATGAGATGTTTGGATCGCAGCGATGTGGGCGGTTTGCTGCCCGCAACTTCGCGAGAAGTCCATTGAACCTTCTCATTTAGAGGAAGGAGAAGTCGTAACAAGATATCCGTAGGTGAACCTGCGGAAGGAATATTCTCAAAACCTGCAAAGCAGAACAACCGGCGAACATGTTTTAAACACATGGGGGAGAGGCACACTCGTCGTGGCCCCTCCCGTCAAGAACGTGTGCACTCGTTTGGCGACCAATGAACCCCGACGCAGAAAACGCCAAGGAATACTAAAATTGACAGCCATCCTCTCGTTCCCCGTTCGCAGAGCGTCCGGGGGGACGTGTGCTGCTCTTTAAACACAAACGACTCTCGGCAATGGATATCTCAGCTCTCGCATCGATGAAGAATGTAGCGATATGCGATACTTGGTGTGAATTGCAGAATACCGTGAAGCATCGAGTCTTTGAACGCAAGTTGCGCCCGAAGCCATTAGGCTGAGGGCACGTCTGCCTGGGCGTCACGCGTCGCGTCACCCCCCGCATACCACAAGATATGGCGCGGGTCGGAAGTTGTCCTCCTAGTCTCCCTGAGCATGCAGTTGGCCTAAATGTGAGTCCACGTCGACAGACGTCGCGGCAAGTGCTGGTTGAAACTCAACTCTCTCTTGTTGTCTCGGCTACAGCCCGTCGTGCGTTCGGACTCCCAGACCCTGATTGCGCCTACGCGCTCCTACTGCGACCCTAGGTCAGGAAGGATTACCTGCTGAGTAGCTTACTCCTTTTTTTTTTGTAATGTTTTTGTAAAAATGGAGAATTAAATTGTATTTTCTCGCCTATTTACTATGATGACGAAGAATCAAATTATCACTATATTTATTCCTTTTTCTACTTCTTCTACCAAGTGCAGGATAACCCCAAGGGGTTGTGGTTTTTTTCTACCAATTGGGGCTCTCCCTTCACCACCCCTATTGGGATGGTCTACAGGGTTCATAACTACTCCGCATATCAATAAGCGGAGGAAAAGAAACTTACAAGGATTCCCTTAGTAACTGCGAGTTAACCGGGAACAGCCCAGCCTTAGAATCGGTCAGCTCCGACGTGTGAATTGTAGTCTGGAGAAGCGTCCTCAGCGGCAGACTGGGTCCAAGTCCCCTGGAAGGCGGCGCCAGAGACGGTGAGAGCCCCATTGTGCTCGGACCCTGTCGCACCAGGAGACGCTGTCTACGAGTTGAGTTGTTTAGGAATGCAGCCCAAATCGGGCGGTGAATTCCGTCCAAGGCTAAATACGAGCGAGAGACCCATAACGAACAAGTACCGCGAGGGAAAGATGAAAATTACTTTGAAAATAGAGTCAAAGAGTGCTTGAAATTGTCGGAAGAGAAGCGGATGGGGGCCGACGATGTGCCCCGGTCGGATATGGTACGGTGAAGAGCCTGTCCGCCGATCGATTCGGGACGTGGACCAGCGTGGATTGTGGGGGCGACCAAAGCCCGGGCTCTCGATACGCCCTTGGAACGTGGTTTCCTTGATCAGTATACAGCGCACGCCTCTGGCATGCTTCGGCATCTGCGTGTTCTGGACGCTGGCTTGTGGGCTCCCCATTCTACCCGTATTGAAACACGGACCAAGGAGTCTGACATGTTTATGACTCAACGGGCGAGTAAACTTGTAAGGCATAAGGAAGCTGATTGGTGGGATCCCCGTGAGGGGTGCACCGCCAATCGACCTTGATCTTCTAAGAAGGGTTCGAGTGTGAGCATACCTATCGAGACTCGAAAGATGGTGAACTATGGCTGAGCGGGGCAAAGCCAGAGGAAACTCTGGTGGAGACCCGCAGCGATAATGACGTGGAAATCGTTCGTGTTACACGGGTATAGGGGCAAAAGACTAATCGAACGGTCTAGTAGTTGGTTCCCTACGAAGTTTCCCTCAGGGTAGCTGGAGCTTGCGTGCGTGTTTTATCAGGTAAAGCCAATGATTAGAGGCCTCGGGTGCGCAACGCCCTCGACCTATTCTCAAACTTTTAAATAGGTAGGACGGCACGACTGCTTTGTTGAGCCGCGCCACGGAATCAAGAACGCCAAGTGGGCCATTTTTTGTAAGCAGAACTAGCGATGCTGCATGAACCGGAATTCGGGTTACGTTGCAAAACTACGCGCTAACCTAGATCCCACAAAGGGTGTTGGTCGATTAAGACAGGACTGTTGTCATGGAAGTGGAAATCCGGTAAGGAGTGTGTAACAACTCACCTGCCGAATCAACTAACCCCGAAAATGGATGGCGCTTAAGCGCATGACCTACACCCGACCGTCGGGGCAAGTGCCTGTCCCCGATGATTAGGAAGGCGCGGCAGTTGCTGCAAAACCTTGGGCGTGAGCCTGGACGGAGCGTCCGTCGGTGCAGATTTTGGTGGTAGTTGCAAATATTCAAATGAGAACTTTGAAGGCCAATAAGGGGAAAGGCCGACGTCCTAAACTGTCGATGTGGGTGGAAGTTCGGCGATGTGCCAAATGGGTTCGGCGACCAGGGATTAGCTCACCGAAATTTCCAGTCTCTTCACCAGAATGAGGTCCAACTCGGTGACTTAGCTGCCAAAAGGGCGAGGCGCTGAGTGGAATGGGTGATCCAAGTTAGTATTCGCCAAAATTCCTCAATCTGCAACTGCAAGTTTCCAAAAATTTAACCTTGGTGGTCCTCCCATCTTCCTTGGCCCTTTGTATTTACGTTTTTTATAAAAGTGAGGTAAATTGACTTAAAAATCATTATATACATGTCCCCTAAAGTACCCTAAATACCCCTCACTTAGTTGGACTCTTTAATGAAGTAAAAAATCAATTTCTGAATTTCTGCATTTTCGTCACGGAACAAGTCCGCGACGCGGAGCTGTTCCATGAAAATATTTGGAATTTAATTTCGAGATAGTAGAGTCCGCGAAATGACTGTGTCGCGAACAAACTTTTTGCTCCTTGGGGGAGTTAGTCTGTGACGCGGAGCTATTCCCACTAAGTGCAATTTGCAAGCTTCCTTGGCAGCTTACTTGGCCAAGGTTGGGAGTTAGTCCGTGACGCGGAGCTATTCCCACTAAGTCGTATTCAAACATTTTGACCCTATAAACATATATTTACCTAATTTAAACCTTTTTACAAGATTATACCTTCATACGACACTCCGAAACCTGCCCAAAAGCTAAGGATACACTAGAACACATTCTTCTCTAATTTTCGGACGTCCTGGTCTTTTCTTGACGTTTAGACTTTTACTCTTCCAAACCAAGTCAATTGCATTAATTTAGGTTTAGAAACATCATTTTAACTATTTTTAAGTCATTATTCACAAGGTGAGGCTCTAACTTAAGTCAAAAAAATTTCGGGGTGTTACAGTGGAGGTCAAAGGAAGAGCCTACTAAGCTGTATATGAAGGAAGAGATCCGAAAGGCCATGAAAGAGTTACAATGTATTCCTGAAGTCGCTGGTTTAAGTTATGAGGATTTATAAATTCATCCAAATTTGGACCTCCTGGAAGGGTTCAAGGTGCCAAAGTTTGATGTTTTCAAAGGAATAGGGAACCCCTTAGCACAGTTGAGGGCCTACTGTGACCAGCTCGTGGGAGTTGAAAGAGATGAAGTTTTATTAATGCAGCTTTTTAGCCGAAGTCTTAGTGGAGAGGCTCTGGAATGGTTTACATCGCATGAAACAAGACAATGGTCTAGCTGGAATGCTCTGGCTAAGGACTTCATCGAACGATTCGCCTACAATGTAGAAGTCATTCCTGATCGTTATTCTTTGGAGAAAATGAAGCAGAAATCCAATGAAAGTTACAGAGAATTTGCATACAAATGGAGAAATGAGGCAGCTAGAGTTCGGCCTCCTATGTCTGAAAAGGAAATTGTCGAAGTATTTGTGTTGGTTCAAGAGCCAAAATATTATAATAGAATTATGTTGCTCATTGGAGCAAAGTTTGCTGAGATAGTCAAAGTAGGTGAGACTATCGAAGATGGACTGAGAACCGGGAATATTGCCCGTGTTG